>NW_015386736.1:318573-332158 GCF_001527695.2 Protobothrops mucrosquamatus | reverse complement strand
GGGGGGGGGAATACAAAGAACACAACAATTTTATTGACATTTCTGAAAGTGAAGCAAATAAAAACTGTCCGATCTATCATTATAGAACCATTCTGGTCCACTGATTATATCTATAGTAGAGACACCCACTACAACAAACAACACATCTGAAAATCCAGATTGTTGGCTTCAAATATAGGCAAGGGAAAACGTGAACTGTTAGTTGTTAAAATAGAAGCTAATATTTAGTGACAATGGATGTTCAAATTTTCATGGTTTGAAATGAAATTTCAAATGAGCAATGAAGCTATTCCCATACATCTATTGGTCAGATTTTTTTCCCCAATACATTGAAAGTCTAAAGAATTTCAGCAAGCATTTTTAAATAAAATCACATCTACTATTGAGCATACATTTACAAATAGTACCTAATAATAATAATCTAGGTATTGATTGATCTAATACCCAGATCAAACAGTAATTGCCTTTAATTGACAGCATTAAAAGAAAACACATGGATAATGATTCATATTTTAATGTAGTCTGGCAAAGCAAATGGATCTATATCTGATATTGATGCAGGCCACAAATTTCAAAGAACAAAAATAGCATCAGCAGTCGTCTCCATTTGCATTCTTTGGCAACTCAAATTGTTGAAATAAGAAAAAAGCAAAGGTATGTATCACCAATGATGAGGGATCAGCTAAGGCTTTTAAAGTTTTCCTTTCTCATATGAATTATGTTTTGCATTTTGTAGAATAATTGTTCTTAACTTATATAGCAACCTACATTTAGCAAGTGAGAGCCCCTTGTTAACAAATTGGTAGGAACCCTTGCAATCTGAATTATATTTATTACTGTTCTCTTTGTCTCCCCAGTAAAAGAAAATGCATTGCCATTGGTTCTGCATCTCTCAGCATTTTACTCTGAAACTGTAGTCAGTGAAATGGAGCAAAGGTAGAGAAACAAGTAAGCACACTATAAGCACATATCATGTCATCTAGTTAAAGATATTCCTTTTAATACATGGCAAGTAACCATGAGATTCTGTTCCAGAAGACAATGCCACTTTCTTTTAAAAGTGTACATTGGATTTAGAAACAGAATCTTACTTCATGATTGATTAAATGAAACATATAGGCAAACTTTTTATCTATGGTAGGTTTTCTGCCTCCTATAGACTGGATTTCAAAAATATGGGTGGCCCTTTTATATCCTGAAAGGAACAAGTCTAGCATTGTTCCACATACAGCTAAACCCATCATCAGAATATTGTATTTTTAAGTGTGAGTTCACAGTCAACCAAGCGTGCCAAGCAATAGTTTTAGTCTGTAAGCGATAGCAGCATTTTCCACAAAGAACAAATTATCTGCTGGCATATAACTAAATTAATTTATAATTCATGTCAGAAGGGGTTGTACTAATATTTTAAATACTTTATCACTGGATGTAACAAGAGATATAATACACTTCATCAGACTTATAGCAGATTAAATATTGGTAAGGCAGCTGTATATCTTGAATTATTTCTATCCCATTTAAAAATACCTATTTTTCATTTCAAGATTTCTCCTTCCCTTAGGTATGGAATGAACTTCAAAGCAACCTAGATTTTTCACAGGACTTTTAGAAAGATCGATAATTTGCTCTTTTTTGTTTATGAAATATGCCAACTTAGTGGGACAGAATCATTTTTAAGAAGGAGCCAAGATCAATACACGTATGCATAGATTTATGGGTAGTTTAGTTACAATCAAAGTAAGTCTTATTGTTTAAAGACTTATAAAAGGCCAACTTGGAAGTTTATATTGAGGAATTCCTCCAAAACCTTGTGAGTTAGCACTCTGTGTGTCTGTGTATCTCTTTGTTACTGTGTATCACACAAACACACGCACACACATACTCACTTAATTTAAATCAAATAGACATATATTTAATTCAGTTCACCAATGTCAATGTTCACATTAATAAAGGTGTATGGGTGTGAAGGAACAGCTTAAATCCAGTAATGAATATGCAGTATTATTATGAGCAAATTGCTTACATACACTCCTGCTCAGATTGTATGTCTCGGTGAAACCTTAAGTGAATAGCATGTCATTAAAGATGGTATCATTCTACAAATTTGTATTTATATTTATATTCTCAGATTTAAAATATGAAAACAACACATATTGAAAGTGTAGTTTGAACAACTTGATTTGGAGCTTTCTTTTTTTAACTGCAATATTTTCTTTACAGGTTGATTGCCTCTCTACAATTAGCCAAGGAAAGACAATTCCACAAGCGAGCAAATATGAATTTTCTAACTGTTCACTTGTGATTGTTGCTCTGTTTCCTTTCAACAGTCATGGACTACTCTCAGCAACTGTCTGAACATTTTAAAATGAAACCAATAATTTACTTCTGCCAAGCAAAGGCTGTACAAATATCTAAATGCTAGGAGTTTCCACTCTGAGACTAATAGAATAACGATGCAAATCAATAACATGATTATTATTTAAAATCTACAGGGGGACCTCACATAAGCAATGCTTCCAAAGAGATTTAAGAAAAAAAATTGAGGAGGATGATTTTTGCATGAAGAGGAGTCAAAATTCCAAAATCAAGAATAAGAGACTTGAATAAAGCACTGACCAAAAGGGAATCCACATTTTTGTGCCTGCCATATTCACTGCCTTCTTATTTTGAATCTGTAAGGAGCTAATAAATAGTAGATTTATTCCCATTTGCAGAAAAATGATAGCAACAAAGTAGTATAGAAAACTCTAACTTTCTAGTAGACTTTCAGATTTTCACAGCCCACCTGGTTGTCTTAGTGTATAACTATCTGCTAGGTACAAGTTATCAGAGCCAATAGAAAAGTTTTTCAAATGCTAGAATGTTTAAAAATACAGCTAAATCTTGGGCTGAGTTTTCAAAGCATTTGATTTTTACATTAAAATTAAGTGATGACAAAAGCACATAGAATTCTTTTAAAAGAATAGGTGAACTTGTTTTATTTGCATTGAAACTGGAACTGTGTCTGAAATCTCCACTACATTACTAGCTTACATTACTATAAAGGAAAACCATCCATTCATCAGTGCTGTCCATACAAATGCCAAAGTCAACCCTTACCTTCCAGTTGGGTAATTGAAGGGAATTCTGCGAGTTACATACATCTTTAATACATCTAGAGAATTTCAGATATTGTCAGACCAGCCTAAAAGTCTAGATTATTGTGAACTCTAAGTATTACACTGCATAAAGGCACACAGTTTGAAGCTCGCAGCAAAGTATTGCCAGAGCTTGTGAGTAGTGTGACAAGAAATGGTCAAGGCAAAGTACAAAACTTGTATTACAAAGCGTTGGAGTAGGATATGAACTAAGATCAAGCAAATATCTCCAGCTTCTGTTTTACAATATCATAGTTGTAAAAAGATACATTTAAAAAAAAAAGGAAATAACAGACTCAAGCCTCATTTCTTTGTTAGTTGAAAAATCACTATTCTTGTTCTAACCATGACTATGAAAAGGAACCACAGGCATGGATCAATATTATTGCTTTTCTTTATTTGTGCCTTAGGCTTTCCTTAACAAACTATATAAAATGTGGTGTTTGGGTTCACTGAGATTATAAAGAGATCTCCTCTTTTGCAATACATATGTACAAAAAGCAATACCAGTGATTTACTACCCAAATTGACTCTATTTCTTCATCTACCAAAGCTTCCCAGGCCATTTCTAGCCAAATGCCAAAACAAACAAAAGCAACTCATTTCAAATATAGACTGTGTCATACATTGTACTTAACCATGAGCAGGTGGTTTAGTTTGCGGTCAGTGTGTTGTAGGAATCCAGCTATTTGGGCTTCTTCGGCTATGGTTTAAAATAATGTGAGAACAAAGTAACAGTGAACAGTTTAAAATGGCTTAGGGTTAATAATATCTTTTATCTACACAAAAAGAATGAATTCTCAGTGTGGCTGAGTGATTCTAATAGAATATTCTTGCCCTTCTTAGCAAAATACAGAATTCTTTGGAGCTGTACCACATTCACATACTAAGGCTGAAGAGGGAGGGAGGGAGGGAGGGAGGGAATTTGGTAGACCTACAATAGGGATATTAGGGTTCAGCAGCCTATCTAATTTAGCTCTGCTAATTCTGAGGACCAAACAAGACCCATTACTAAATACTTATTTGCATTTATTATTATAGCTTATTAGGAATTAGAGGGTAATTTGCACCATAAATGTTTTAGTGCTATTTACAAAACTCAATTTAACAGAATAACAGAGTTGGAAGGGATTTTGCAGGTCTTCTAGTCCAATCTGATTTCATAATTTTAGTGTTGATCTTATTTTTTTATTTTTATATGGAACAGAATATCCCATCAAAGAATATATTTAAAATCAGAATTGGTGCTTTAAAGTGCTTTCGGCTTCTTTGCAGGAATTTGATTTGGTAGATATTTAACCTATTTCATCCCACCACCAGGGTTTATATATTTACTTCCTATACTTATAAAACATTTTTAGATTAATTTTTTTTCACTCTGAATGCATTATCTTTTCAATTTAAACAATATTAAGTTAATTAACGATAAGTTGTTTTTTAATAGTTTTTTCTTGCAAGATGATAATTTTCTTATTTATATTAAAAAACAAACTTTGCATTTTTTTTAAAGTCTTTGGATGTTTACAAGGTCAATATAAAGGACTAGATCATTGCTTATGCAGCTAAACGAAGGAAATGTAGAAATCTTTCTTATCAACAGACAGGGGGTTTTTTTTTGTCTATGCAAAAGCCCATATAGAAAAGGCTTATGCTTTTATGTTCTTGGCCAGGGGTAGTCAACCTTGGCTCTTTTATGACTCGTGGACTTCAACTCCCAGAATTCCTGAGCCAGCTGTGCTGGCTCAGGAATTCTGGGAGTTGAAGTCCACGAGTCATAAAAGAGCCAAGGTTGACTACCCCTGTTCTTGGCTAAGCTTCTGTGCTGAAGAGGTTGAAAGTTCTTTGATGAGATTAAAATTAAAGCATTGGATCATGCAAAAAAAAAAATGGGTACATTGCTGTAGATTGCTTGAAATAATAACAGAAAATGATCTATTCATAAGGTTTTGAATCTTTTCACAAATTAAATAAATTGGAGGATAAGGTTGATTTTCAATTTAGGTCAAATTACTATTCAACCACTAGGGCAGGATGATAGTATTAAGACTGTCTTTATCAACTACAAGAGATATTAGAGACTATTTAATTTATCAAAAATGGGAACACCTCAGGTCCGGATAACTTCCCCCTTGCATGGTACTAATATTTTATATTGCCTCTGTTTTTTATGAGCTTATAAAACACTGATTTTAAAACCTCATAAAGTCTGTAAATTTTGTAGAAATTATAGATTAATTAATTTCATTAATTAATGTTATATAAAAAGATTAACTGCTTTTTTAGCTAAGCAACTGCCAAATGTTTTGCCAGATATAATTTAACCCTCTCGATCTGGAGGTATTAAAAATAGACAATTTTGGATAATTTAAATTTATTAACTGATATTTGGAATATATCTTAAGATAGAATCAAGTCCATCGTCCTGTTATCTTTAGATGGACAAATGGCTGTCCAGTCTCTTCTTAAAAACTTCCAGTGCTGGAGCATTCACCGCTTCTGGAGGCAGGTTGTTCCACTGGTTAATTGTTCTAACTGTCAGGAAGTTTCTCCTTAGTTCTAGGTCGCTTCTCTCTTTGGTCAGTTTCCACCCGTTGCTTCTTGTCCTGCCTTCAGGCACTTTGGAGAATAGCTCGACTCCCTCTTTTTTGTGGCATATGTTATGTTTTCTTTAACAAGCAATGAGTAGATATGGGTTCCTGTTGTATTTTATTAAATAGATGGAAATTTATTACCAAAACCTTGTGCATGCACTATACTAAGTCAATTGATTCCAGATGCATTTGTTGTTCTAATGTATGGATCCCAATGGGCCATTTGTCTCATGTCTGGTTCAAGATATTTATCCTCTTGTTTTCAATACAGCAGATATTCAAATATATGTCCTCAATCTCTGGAGTAGCTTAAATGCATGTGCATTCATGGTAGGAACTTGATTAAATATTTCATATTTAACTATTATATCTAACTGTTCATATCTCACTTAATCAGTACCCTCCTAAGATATTTTGGCTATTTTCAGTTTGAAATATGTATTTATAGTGACTCATCTATTTCAGTTTGTCAGCCGTACTAAGGATACATTTATCTCTTTGAATTTCTACATCCAAAATTCTTTGTGTGGCTGTCTTTTTAACTTGTTGTCCAGAGACTTATGGACAAGAAAAAGGGATGCCACCAATCTTAATTTAATGTATATGTTGTACAGTCCATTTTGGTAAATATTTTAGCAAGTTTTTTTAAAAAAAAATTCCTTTGGACTCTGAAGTTCCAATAGTCCATTGCAAAGATTTAGTTTTTTAATGTCCTTATATTATATGAAATATCTATGATTTTATACTCCTAAAATAGTTCTATATATGTGAAATTAAATGAGTAATTTTTTTTAGAAATTGTTTCTTTAATATTAATAGAAGGATCAAAATTCAATTAATTTAGTAAAATTAATGTTTTGAATATCACAACAAAATTTATTTATTAAAATGATTCCAAAATAAATATCTTCTGTGAAATTTTGTCTTCCTTAATTCACAACAATCCAAAATAATCAACTGAAGATTTTTTTAACATTTCAGTATGGACTGGATATTTTAACTGCATCTGAAAAACCTGAGGTGTTAATATATTTGATAGAATTGAAGTTTGAAATTTAGCCCACATCATTTTTGTATCAAAAACTAAAGAACAATTTTAAAGTGGATAGTAAGGATATTTATAGTTCATGGATTAAAAACTGGAATACTGAATAACAGAATATCAATAGTTGCATTTTTTAAATTTTCTAAAAATATTTCATTTGCTTTAGTGGATTTAAAATTAAAACTGATTCATCAAAAACATATTTTGAGTTGACTGGACATCCCAAAGAATGTATTTGAAAGGATATATATCAGATTTTATTTGTTGGCAATGTAAAATTTTTCAAGGGTCATTTATTCATATGATTTTTCTTATGAATAAATTACATCATCTCTGGAATAATATTTTAGTGAACATAAATAGCATTATGGGGCTTTTCTTAGTGTTAAAGATGTTAATTTTATGTTAAAGTCTGTCTAAAACTTTGGAATTTGACTATTATTGAGGAGTTATACTTGTATCGGGCCTGAGGTGTTGCTAAGATAAACATTTTGCGAAATTGAAAAAGTAACAGTATTCCTGATATTATGGATATGATTCAAAAGACATGTAACTTATCTGTTTTTTGAAAAGGTAATTTCACCCACTAATCAAAAAAATCCTCAGGAGATAGGATGAATCTTTATAACAAGTAGCTAAATGTCACAAGGTCTGCAGAGTTGCACTAACTGAAAAGAAAACACTAGTTAAGTTAACTTCTAGTGAAAATTAGAAAAGCTGAGTCAGAAATGAAACATCTCAAAATGCAAATTTCATGAGATCACAGTTGAAGTTGATCCCAAAGAACCGGAAATGACTGATGGTATCTATATATTTTTTAAGATTGCAGACAACTAGGGGAAGAAATACTGCTAATAAGATTGACATGCTATACTGTACTATTTTTCAAATATGGCAACTTTAATTTATATGGATTTTAACTAGAATTCCCCAGCCTCAAGAACCAAGTACTTATTTAAGAATGTGCTAATTGGGTAATTTTGGAAGTTTTAATCTACAAATAAATTACAAAGTTTGAAAAAATACTGCTCCAGAATAGGCAAATAAAGGATCTTACTTTAAAGTAAAGATTTGTAATTTTCCATATGTACAGAAGATCTCAGGCTGACCAGACATAAATGGCAGCACCACAATGTGAAGATTCATGCAGCAAATACTTACAAAAGTTTTTTTTCCTTCTGTTCAGCATTAGAATTCTGGTTTAGCTTCAGAAAAGACAAATAAATGAGTATTATTAACTGTACATTTGTACTGCTAATTTTAACCAATTCTTGTAAATTATTTTAATGTTGACAATATTTGTATCATATTTTGAGTTGTGTATGTGTCTGAATACATCCATTTGTAATGTGTTTCTGTGTGGTATCAGTTTGATTGTAACAGTGCACAAGGATCAGTATTAGAAATGTATATATGAACGAAATGAAAGATGGGAATGGGAATAATATTGAAGGGATATTAATTAATTAGGTCAATATTAATTGACCTAAATTCAATCCAGACATTGATATAATGTATTTTCTAATTTCAAATTCATGTTCATAAAATATTTGGTTTACTTTCATTTTTATTTTTTTTTAACTTGGCAAATAAGTCTTTCTAATAATATAATCCTTGGAGCCCTTATTAGAGGATGTGCTTCTGAACATATGCAGAGCACTAAAAGTAGTTATGTAATTAAGAAACACCAGGCACCATTGACAAGTAAAATTCCCATAATCTTATTGTCTTAGATACAGAATATGGAGTTGTCCCCACTTTTCTATTTTTCTCTTGATAGCCAATATCTTTGTACTTTAAGTATTCTCAGTTGTCAATGGGATATATGGAATGACGCCTCCCTCTACTGTACTTTTCAGGATTTTTTCTATATTTTTTTAAAAAGCTTAGGACATAGAAATAGCATTTTAGTTATGTGAGTAATGACACATGAAGAATGAAATTGATATTAATATCAGATCAGTAATAAGGAGATACATTAATTTACCATTTCAAGAGAATAAAATATACCACAGCTTAAAAGTCCAAGAAACAACATTTTTATTTTTTTTATCATTTTTGTCCCCATTTTTGTACATGTTGACAATATCTTATGAAAACAAACTACCCCAGATGATTGAAATGACTGCACAAAACAATTCCAAAATGCTTTAGGCATACTCTGTGTGAGTGACAACTACAAATTTAAGTGCTGTAATTCTTTGATTAATATAAAGCAAGTGATTTAGATTATTTTGATAACAGCCTTTAGGGAAGGAAATGACATTTAAAAGAATATAAAGACTTGAAGTTTGAATTACTCACCTCCCAATGCGTTTTTATAAATAATCTGTCATTGTCACCTGCATTTTTGGAGAGGGGAATAAAATATTGTTGTTCTGCTGTTTACAAAATAAACTATTTATTATGCACCACGAAGTGATGTTCCACAGTTCAGCTCAGCATTCCTGCTTTTGAGTGGGAGGACAGAGTGAGGAATATAGAACTTTGGACTATTTTCAAAAGTGTTAGAAAACAAAATGAATGGGTTTAAAATTCAATTTTTTATTTGATTTTTTAAAAAAAGAATAAAAGATAACATAATTAGTGCTTTATTATGCAGGAATAATAAGGAGACAACCTGAAGTTCATGAAGGAAAAAATGAGAAAATATGAGCTGTATTTAACAATTTTGCTCAGAACTAGAAGTAGGACTAGAAAACCAAGTTATTAGCAGGGCTTTTTTTGTCATAGAACACCTAGAATGGAGTTTCGGTACCTTTTTTGGATGGAACCTTGTAGGGTAGGCAAGGCGGGTTGTATGACATGTGGAGTTCTAGCACCTTTTTTTTTTTTTTTTTTTTTTACAAAAAAAGCACTGGTTATTAGTGTTCACTCCTAGTCAGGTTTCTCCAGAGCTTCAAGTGCCAATATACTAGCTAACATTGCCCATTCCCTTTCCAGACATAGCAGCTTGGTTTACACATCACCATCAACCATGTTTTAGCAATACATTGTTTAATTTGGTCTTGATGAGACATTCTGATTTTATGATGCTATAGTTCATTGATTAAACTCTGGCTCATCTATCATTTAGGAAGAAAAAAATAATGGAATATTTTCTCTCACAGACTAATATGGCTAACCTTGTTTTTATGTACACATAATTACTTTTATAGCATCTTGCAAACAGAGGCATTGTGACAAACTATCATAGGCAGAGGTCACCTCATCAAATGGACGTTGCCCGTTAGTGCAGGAAGAAGAGATCAGCCCATACAACTCTGAGCCTAGCATGCCATGGTCAGAGAAAATTGCACTAAAAAGCAAACACTTTGGAATTATTTAAACAAATGACACAAACCACTAATAAGAGAAATTATTAAAGCAAACAACAAACAAAACTCTTAACTCCAGTCCTAGTCCAATACCTTACCACTCACTTTATTCACTACAGTTTATTTAGAATTTGTTTCCAGGAATGCCCATGGGGGAGTCCACATTTTCAAAGATAGATAAGTCTTTTAGCTTTTTAAATAAACCCCGAGACCCAATTCAGCACATTAATACAAAAAAGAGGCAAACATAATTTGCATTTTTTTTTAATCCTTAGTGCTTTCCAGCCTGAAGAAAAGTTATTGTTTCTTGGATTTTGGCTCCCTCACCATCAAAGGAGCTCATTCAAAAATCAGGGCATACATGAATTCATTGTTAAAATTAATAAACTGTTGTTATCCAGATTCTTTTTATTAAGATGAATAATTATTAATCTTATTTCTATTCATTTTAAAGAAATACAAAGCAAAGTTATTCCTATGCTCTTATATGGAGCTGATATTTGGGACTTAAAACAGGTACCATTATTAGAGAAAACACAATTACAGCATCTAAGAAGTATTTGGGGTGTGGATAGAACCACCTCAACTGCATTTAGAATTTATATACTTTGTTCTTTTTCTATAAATCAGGGCATACAGTTATTAGTGAAAAATCAATACAATAGAAATTGACAGATTCCCAAAATTGTGTCTGATAGAAAAGACAAAATCTCAGGACTTCCGGTTTTGCACCCGCAGCACATAGCTGTGCGAGAGCGGACTTCTGTTCCCCACGGCTAGTTTCTTCCTGCTTGGGGGACCCTAGATGAGTCTAAAGTTGCCCCAGAGAGGTGACTGTAAAGGAGGGGAGCCTCATTGGTCTCAAAGTGACGGCAATCACTTTGTTTGATCTGTGGAAAGCCTTCCGAATCCAACAGGAGAAAAGCTAGTGTGAGATCAGCGTCTAGCCCAAGCTGCTTGCAGCCGAAGTCCCAGAGCACGAACCTAAACATCGGTGAACAGCATGCTGGGAATTGGTAAGAGTACTGATCTTCTTTCTTCTATCTACTATTTAAATCCTTGAAAAGATCCCCAAAGCAAGAAAACCTCCAGAAGTGAAGGGAGGGGACTATATCCCCATTCCCTTACAGATGGAAGCGGCGAATCAATATTAAAGGAGGGAAGAAATATATTAAAATTTGATTTAAAATACCTAAAAAATTTTGATGTAATTATTAAAATATATAACAAAAATAACTTTTTGATTGAAAGAAAAACTGAAAAAAGAAATAACTGCTGACATCTAGTGGAGACTCAGAGAACAGAACACTAACAATAAGGACTCAGAAATTGGCAGAGTGCCTAGAAACAAAGAAAAAGTTGTTCCTTTGAATTGTAAATAACCTTGAAGACAGCTGGGAACAAAGGAAGAGCCAGCTATAAGACTAAAAAATGTTTGGAAGAAGAAAAAACACCTGGACTGTTGTTTAAATCTAAGAACTGCTTATGGAAAAGAAAAACCTTGGCCTTTTGGCTAATCTTTTAGAAGAGAATCTGTAGGAAGAATTTAAAGTGGCTTAACATACTGAACTGCAATTTTGACTGATAAGCTGAGTTTTGAATTAAAACATTGATGAAAGATTATTTGAAGGGGGGAGACAATACGAATGTCACATACATATCAAAAAAATGACAGGATGCCACATTCAATATTTTCTCCTGAAGGACATAGCCTGGAAAATCAAGGACCTCCAGAAGCAATAATTCAAGGCAAGATACTTTCCAGGAGGAAATATATATAATGTTAGGACAAATACAAATGACAATAGACTCAAACCACAAGGAAATCTGAAACAACTTTGATGATTTAAATAAGCATATTTCTAATCTAAATTTACCCAGGAAATAACAACAAAGACACAAATAAATCAGACAGCAGACTACAAATTAGAAGAGTATGATCAAATTGATGAAACAACAAAGGAAAAGAATTACAATTTGACACAAACAGGAAAAAATCTTCAAGGTTCTGATACAACAAGAAAAATGGAATTATCAGGAGAACCATCAAAGTTTGGGAGACAGAAAGTATTTATCTCAGTTACTTCATCTTTTGTATTTCCAACAACATTTGTAAAAATATAGGAACTGCTGGGTAAGTGGATTACATCAACTTGGAAAATTACTCAGCAAAAGAAGAAGACCAGAGACAGATACAAGAGATTTGACTCGCCCTACCAGATGGACTATTACATGAATAAACATTTGTTTGAATATGGCTAAAAGAACAGAGAATTTTGAACACAAAAGGGCCTTATAACAAGAAGGATAAGAGATTTAAGTAATATAGTATGTTTTATAATATATGAAATGTAACTTTTATTAATATATGTGAAATATAAACTGATTAAAAAGGATGCTATATCTAGATATTATAAGATAGATAAAAAGTATAGTATTTTTATAATGCCTGATATAAAATATTGGGAGGATGTACCTAAATGGGAAAATTTGGACAGTTAGATGACTAATATGAAGAAATTATGACTGATAAGAATTGGATTGAATATAAGGGAATTTAAGCGAACAAAAATTATAAAAATAGGATGTATGCTGAAATAATGAGATGATGGTTATGAGAATAATTTAAGCTGGAAAAAATGTTATATAGAGAGATTATTATTAGTTGTATAAATATAAAAAATGCCTATATCTAATCATTTATACATTGAAAATATTAAGAATTATATTTTGGCTAAGATTGAAGGAAAATACAAACGGGAGAAGGGAAGATCAAATAAATGTATCATTAATTAATATATTAATTATGGAATTATCAAATTTAATTATTATTGATTGTTAATTAATTATCATTGTCCTTTTTTTCTTGTTAAAACATAAACCAAGACAACACGCTGTACACCAGGCACTGGAGATTGTTATAGTTAAAAACTAATTAAAAAGAAAAGAAAAGACAAAATCTCAATTAGAGACTTCTTGTATTGCACAGTTCACAAACTATATCAGAAGTTGCAGTCTCCCTGCTTCTTCTCCAACTGTCTCTGGAAAACAAGTTTAAAGATTACTGCACAAAGGATTTTGCATGTAGTTCAGAGAGATAAATAAGGCTAGCACACCGAAAGGCTTGAAACACTATACTATAAATGCACCTTCCAGCAGGTGCATTTGGACCAAATGACCTCCAAGGTCCCTTCCAACTTTTGTATTATTATTATTATTATTATTATTATTATTATTATTATTATTATTATTATTATTATTATTATTATTATTATTATTATTATTATTATTATTATTATTATTATTATTATTATTATTATTATTATTATTAAACTGCAAAATATTTATATACAGAAATGCCCAAGTATCTTAGAGAGTTATTTGAGCAACTGGACAAAATGGTTAAATATGGAGCTCTGGAGATAAAGGATATACCTCATATATTATTGGAATGCTAACTGTACAATAAAGAGAGATCAATACCAGGAATTATAT
>NW_015386736.1:293505-318129 GCF_001527695.2 Protobothrops mucrosquamatus | reverse complement strand
GTGTTAGACCAGGCATGTCAAATTCACGACATCACGTGATGTCACGCGACATATCGGGACTTTTTCCCCATTGCTGGTATTAAAATAACATGTGCAGTCAGAACTCAAACATGGGTAACATGGCTTTTTATCTGTGCAACATGGGTAACATGGCCCTATATCTGTACAATTGTAATTGTACTGTACAGTGTAATGGAAAGCTACATATGTGGATCAGATTGGGGTGAAATGAATGGGGTTACAAAGAAATATGAACTGTATTTCCTTTTAGTTGTTCCTTTTATTCTACTTTGTACCATAACATGTGTTCTTATTATCATTCTGTATTTTGTACTCTGATATGGCCTAATGGCTAATCAATAAAGTATTATTATTGTTTCCTTTTTTATGTAATTTTTTAAAATTGAAAAATACAAAGATAAAAAGCTAATATAAACTAAGAAAATATAAAAAGGAAAAAGAAAACGTGCACAGAATTTTTTTTAAAAAAAATTATGGCACAATTAAGGGGAAAAAAAGACATATATAAAGAAATTACTTCTGTCATCATCACAAGTACAATTTCAGTTGCTTATCTCTATCTCCTTCTCTGTTACTATAAGAAAACATCTTCTTATATATCATCTCTTATCCATAAACAAATTCTTAATTTCTCATTTCTAATTCGCAAAAGTCCATTAAGAGTTACCAAAAGAAACAACAGCAACATACACACACACACATGTTTGTGGGTGGGTGTATATATACACATATATATACAGCGTTCTATATGTGTATGTATATGTATGCATCTGTATAAAATTGGTTTATTTGATCAAGAGTACTATGTGCATTAATATTCCTTTCCTTTGCCTTTAACAATCTAGATCTTTAATCCCTTTAGTATCCTAGAACTTGATTTCCTTCCTTTTTTTTCTTTGTCTCTTCTCTTTCAAACCTTTCATATGTTCATTTTGTAAGTCCAAACTAAGAAGGTTATCCAAGTCACTCTTTTGGTTTTTTATTTGTAGACCCCTTTTAATTATTAAGACATTAGCCTATTTCATTTATAAATTCAGTGTAACGTCTTTTTCCATATCAGAATGTGAACCCTGTGTCCATAAAGGCACCAATCATGAAGGCAAAGATGCCAATTCCTTGGCTCCTAGAAACTTAAACCTGCCAGAGATTGTTGTCTTAAGGTCCCCTCGTGTGGAGTACCTATGAACTAACCCAACATTTTCAAAAACTAAAAATATATATCTATAAAGGGTTAATATAGAACTAGTTGAATCTTTTAACATATTACAGGAACTCTTCAGTTAATGACTAGTAATTGGGAATGGGAATTCCATCACTAAGCAATAATTATAAAGTATTAGAAATTATAAAATACATTGACCCATAGTCATGTCTACCTATAACAATAGTTCTGGCAGTTCCAGTTGTGGTCAATAGGTGAATCCCACATGTTAGTTATGTTCAGGGTCACATGATTGCCATTTGCAACCTCCTGCCAACTTCCCCATTGACTTTGCTCTTCAGAAGCCAACTACGAAGTCACAAATGGTGATCAATTACTGAGGGACAGTGTGACGGTCATAATTGTAACCTGGCTGCCAAGTGCCCAAATCATGATCACATAACAATGGGGACACTGCAGTGGCTGAAACTTTGAGGACTGGCTATAGGTTTCCTCTTTTATCACCAGTGTAACTTCAAAGAGTCAATGGACAAATGTTTGTTAACCAAAAACAACCTGTAGTAAAACTAACCATATAGACCAGGGGTCTTCAAACTTGGCCCTTTTATGACTTGTGGACTTCAACTCCCAGAATTCCTCAGCCAGCATGCCGATTCCCAGTATCTCCACAGGCAGTCATAAAAGAGGATGATGAAGAAAAGTGATTGTTACCAAACAGGCAGTATTATTCATTTATGTAAAGGAATGTTTATTTCCATAAAAAAAAAATTAAACTATAAAACATGGCCTGAATGTGTACTTAAATTCTGATACATACTATGACATGTCGTAAGTTTAGTTCATATATTCAGTTGCTAGTCACCAAATAAACAATAATCCAGGATAGAGAAAACAATTGCAAAGCATACACAAGTAAAACAACATTTGGCAAGAAACATGAAATTGGCATGAAAAAGGATAACGAGCCCACATGGTAAGTATATGATAGCTTTTCATCAGAGTAAAACCTGGCAGTCATCCAAATAATCCAATTTATATCACACACAGTGCCAAGTTCTACTGGTATGAGCCATAGAAGACTTTGCCAAGCATCCTGTTGTGAGCAGATCTAAATATATGAGATCTTCATTACCTTATGGCAACCAATCAAGCAAATTGGCACAAGGTCTTGGTCATCTGTTCTGCATATGGTTTGAATCCAGATTTACAAAAGGAGGAGTATTGCTTCACACACTTTATAATATGATAGCTTTTCCAACCAAATCACTCCCCAAAGTATAGCTGTAACATAATCCTGAGTATATTGTATTGTTAACAAGAAAATAAATTACACAGTTGTAATGAGGTGCTTTTGTATGGTGTCAAAGCCATCGGATTTATCAACAGTCAAAACCCTGCACTGAATAGCATATACAATTTAAAAAACTGAAAATGAAAAATAAAACCTGGAAATTTATTTCACAGATATGAAACTCAAGGATATTTGACTAGATTGCTTGAACGCCAAATTTCTTTTCCATGTTCAATTCAAACGCTGACAAATAAAATCCAGTGCTGCAAATCAAATAGGCATATAACTTTTTGAGTTGAATAAAATAAAAATAAAACTTACTAAATAAAATCTAGTAGAGAGGAGCTACAAAATAGATCATACAAAATAAAGTAAAACATGCAAGATAAAAGATATACAATCATGCTTGTCCTATTTTACTATCAGCGATATTTGAGTTTTATAAGTTGCACTAATAATAATAATAATAATAATAATAATAATAATAATAATAATAGTCTTTTGCAAGTGCAACAGTTACCTTGGAGTTCTTATCTGCTAATAAAAATTTCACATAAAATTCTTTAGTTCCATCCGAGAAATAGAGTTAGCAGAAGCATTAAGAGCTCTTGTGTATGTCTCAATAAAAATAATAATAGAACAGAATGAGTTTGTTTTTTAATATTACCAACTTTAAAGGTAGTGCCTTTCCACATGTATAGAATTTTATTAAATTTTCCCTCCAGTTCTACTGATACCATAATACTAGACAGCCTGTGCCCAATTGGGTCACCATTTCAGAGATATTTCCTAAACAGAGAAATAGAATGAATATGGGTGGGCAACAAGCAGTGGGTGTGGGAGGGATTCCAGTTAAAGATCATTGCAGTAAGAGTTTTAGCAGTACATAGATTGAACTATAGTACTATAGTAATGTAACTACTCACTGAAATTTATGTCTGTAAATTGGTCTAGGTATAGTGCTGCTTTGAACTGTATCCTAGGTGAGACTTTACTATATTCTGACTGTAATTCTCTATCAAGGATTCTTTGCTTAAGCATCATCTTTGCCTGATCTTGCCCCATGGTATCTCCCTTGAAAAACTCATTTTAGATATGTTTTTTCTCTATTTGAAGTTTCCAGGATGAATCATATTTATTGATTAATGTCAGCTGTGTCAGACCTTGAGATTAGAAATAAACCGTAAGGGAACATTTCAACACTCATAAAAATGCCTGTATTTCAACTTCTGTTGAGTCCAGCTTCCAGTGCAGGGCAGCATAAGGCACAAGTTTTGTTTCTTGGAATAGCTTCATGGGAATTTTGACTGCACACTTTCCAAGTTCTGGAAAGTGTATATGAGATGAGCAGCCTGTAAATTTAGTAAATACACAAAATGGGCTTTGATTCAACCCAAACAAGACTGAGTGGCTCTCAGTATTTGGCTCCTCCAGCAACAAGATCTTCCATCTTTGGTCTTGGATGGATTGGCCCTGTCCCCAGGCAGACCCAAGCAGAGCAATCTGTGGTCGTAAGTTGAGGACAACCTGTCTTTGACCAAAATAAAATTTGAATAGAATGGAATAAAGAAATTGTAATTTTGCATTGAAAATTTTGTAGGTTAACTCCATTAATGAATGGAGGAAGGAATTCTAGACCTCTACGTAGTTCATGTTTCATTTGTGCCAAAGCAGAAAATAAATTTGAATTCATCATTTTCTAGAAGTATAACAAAATAAAAATTAGGACACCACCTGAAAACTTAAATATATAAACATTATTAGAGACCCCAAGGCATCAGATCTGATTAATTATTCCCTCTCTTTGGAGTTATCAAGCAGATGCCAAAATCTCATATTGAATAATTTTCTGGCAATTTCTGGGGGAAAAATGGAGCAAGGAGATTACTTTGCTTTGGAACTGGCTGCAATGAAGGATCTTAAAAGGGCTCAGAAGGATGAGCTTCAGGATATTCAAAGAAAATGTTTTTTTTGTTTTTGTTTTTGCAGAAAACAGATTGAAAATTAGCACTATCCTTTTACCTAAACATTTACAATCAACACTGACACATATGTATCCCGGTGAATTCAATATCAGTGTTGGCTTCCATGGAATCTTTACTGGCTGTTGCAGTTCTGTTGTAATAACATCTTCCTGTAGCAAAAGAACCCTAGCTTTACTGAGCCTCCATTTATTGTTCTTTTCTGATTTAGAATCCTGAAGAGCAGGAGTCTTCAAACTTGGCCCTTTTATGACTTGTGGACTTCAACTCCCAGAATTCCTCAGCCAGCCTGGCTGAGTAATTCTGGGAATTGAAGTCCATAAGTCATAAAAGGGCCAAGTTTGAAGACCTCTGCTGTAGAGTCAAGTATTAAATAGTTTTATACAGTCACTAACTTTATCCTATTAGAGGAAAAGGGGTGGAATTTAGGCTAGGAGAGGAAGGTAGAAGGCTCTCTCTTGTCTCTTTTCTCATCTGTTGTTGGGTTGCAGGTCTTGGATTATAGTAGGTAGATTTTCAAACTAAACCTGTGACTCTGGAGCAATAAATCTTCTGGGCTCTCTTGACATATACATCTACGATACTAGAGATGTGGAGGTTTCCAGTGGTATGACGTCCGGTAGTAAAAGGGACACTGTGAGATACTTTCGTTTTCATCCAGAAACATCTTCGTTCCGTCTTAATCATAACTTCAAAAACATAACACCTACGTAGGACGTTTCTGGATCGAGAAAGAACGTAATGCTGGGAATGCTAGAAGAAAAAAGAAGGCAACCTGCAGCAAGGGGGGGGATGCTGAACTCAATTACAAAAGCAGTGGGTGCACAACTGGAAAACCTGGGCCAGGCTGGGTACAGATCGTCAAAGAGAAGGTCTCTGTGCATGATTGCTAAGTAGCAACGCCGATTGCATGGCTTATAATTAATCAGTTTTGTAAAATAGCTATGGAAAGGGGGATTCCAGATATGCATTTGGTAGTCTCATTTCCATTTAGGTAAATGGGATCCTTAAATATTTAATAAGTTAAGTACTTTTAAAAAAGGAGAAGAAAACCCACAAGCCCACTAAGACAGGATATACTTAGTAGTTTGCAAAACAAAAACAAAAACGGAGAAGGGCTTTGAGAGATGTGGGGGGTGCCTGCTAAGGACTTTTTTTTAAGCCATCACATCTTTCTCCAGCTATTTTTGATTGAAAAACAGATGTTTCTTACATGCTTGCCTGCATTTCAAAGTACTTCTTTTGAAAGATTTATACCGTCTTAGAAGTGAGCATGATTAAAGGTGTTTTTTTTTTAAAAAAAAGCAATAACTTTGCAATATTGTGTTGCCAATCCCACTATATTTCCATATGTTCTTCTCTTACAGATCTTAATAAGAATCCTTTTTGTATTTTGGGCAATGCCTATCATGAATACAAGCCTCAATACATGAATTTTTTGTCTTGGTAGGAAGAAACAAATGACCAACTTATTTCCAGTTGTTATACAGTAGCTTAATTAATCCATGTCTTATTTAATACTCTTCCTTTGTTCGGTAGTCCATAACTTGGCAAGGAAGTCGATGAGCTCTGATGGGTACTTATTATGCAAATGATTCTTTACTATGCATGGGTGTTTTACCACTACCCCCTTCTGCCCAGCCACATTTATCTGCTTCATACACCTGCTGCCTACAAAAGACTGTGTTTATTCTAATGGCATGAGCCTGCCATCAGCTGAAGCAATTCCCTTCTTCCATTCCTATCTAATATAATTTGCATGCTTGGCTTCCATTGGTTAGGACTCAGACCAAACCTGAGATTTTCTTTTTTTTAAAAAAGGAAAACTATGATAATTCCTTTCACTTCTCAATACACGGACGCTATCTAGTGCTTTTCCTTTCACATTAGAAGGATCCTTAGGCATCCCTTCTGATGAAGGCATAAACCAATTCTCATTCATTCAAGTGAATGTTTCTGAAATAATCACACATTGTTTCCCCCATTTATCCTGGCCTCGGTATCCCTTGTGTCTTCATTGAGTTTGTAATCCCATTAGAATAGGGGCTTGTCAAACCAGTTCTTTGTCAAGCGTCATGTACATAGATGGCGCTTCCTTGCTACACCAGTCAAAAAGATGCTGCAGGAAAGGATGTCACTCATTCATCGATGCCAGAGTCTCTATTGTATTGTGTTGTATTGTATTGTATTGTATTCTGCCAAGTAGAACCACTCTGGAAACTTAAGTTTTTGCTCCAGCTGGAATTTGAGATACCAGGACTGTTGTGCAAAACTAGAATCCTCTGGTCTAAGCAGATGGTCCAGCCTCCCCTCTCCACTCCCACACAGATCACATGAGATGGGATTTTAGTAGTTATTGTGTTGTGTTGCTACACACCAAAATAATTTTCTGGAAAGCTCCATAGCAGTTGTTCCCTCTCTCCCAAACAACCTTGTCATTCAACTCTGAGTAGCCCACCAAAGATAGAGACGCCCAAAAGCATATAAACTTAGACACCTGCCTGTTCAGGCTATATTCAGAGTATGTGTTTAAGAGATGTGGATTGTTTGTTTGTTTTTTAATCTCTTGAAATTCTATATGACAACTGCAAATCTGAGGAAGACCTTTAACCATAAGGCCATAAACAGAAGATGCTGACAGCTATAAAGTTGCATCATACGCAGTTTAGGGGAAATTAAAATCAATAATTATTGGAATGACAGCACCCTAGACTGAGTGCCAACATATTACTATTTTAAAAGAATAAATGATTTCAATGAAGGATGTACTAAATTGCTTTCAGCCTCCGCACACTTTAATTTTTGTCTGGTTAAGTGGTATGGCCCAGGGCAGCCCAAACAAGGAACTCCCAATTCTCTGGTTCTCCCAATTGGGAGAACTCCCAATTCTCTGGTTGCTCCCCAAAACTTGGGGGTTAGTTATGGACTTCCTCCTTTCTAGTTCCTGGCTCCATTGTAAGGCAAACATATTTTAGATCTTGAGGTGTACCAACTGCAACTAGCCATTTCATGAGATTCCATTATGTGCTTTGGATGGCTAGACAACAAAATGGTGCAATTTGTCCTGTGTGTTTGCATAACATAGATGTCATGAAAATTCGTGGGTGGTTGCCCAGTTGGATAAGAAGCGGTATCAGCCCACAGACCAGGGGTTGGGGACCTCTGCCCTAAAGGACAAGAAATATGGGGAGACAAAGTGTTGCCAGTTATACATTGCCACAACTGCTCTTTGATCATGATTTATTTCTGATAGGATCAGAAACCCAAAAAATGAGAACAGACTGGTTCTCAGCCATAAATTTAAATAATAAATAAATTACACTTTTACAATGTCATGGGCACTTTCTTTTTAGAACCTGAAATATTAGTTGAATAAAATTACACTATTTGTCTCTTGGCATTTTGTGTGCAATATTAACTGCTGCATCCAGTTTTGAATCAAGCCCAACAATGTGTCACTACCAAGCCACATAGCCCATAATAGCATACCAAGCAGTATGCTGGTAAACATTGAACAACTAGCTTTCTGGCATGTGTGATGCCATTAGTTGTCAATCAGCTGATTGGAACACTAGTCGTAGTGGTTCAGCTCTGCATTCCATCAGCTTACTTAAATTCGAGAAAATTCTCTTGTGAGCCAATACAAGCTGACTTTAGCACTCTACATGGGTGTACTTGTAGCTTCTACTTATCTGGGACTGTGGAAGAAAAAACTAAGCAATCCCAAAGGTGCTTTTTCAAAAGGCAACTGGACATTCTTTGTTTTTCCTTGAAGACGTTTTGCTTCTCATCCAAGAAGCTTCTTCAGTTCTTCTTTCAGTTCAGTGAAATGTCTTCAAGGAAAAAACAAAGATGATCCAGTTGCTTTTTGAAAAAGCACTTTTGGGACAACCATGACCTGGATGATTGAGAATCTCCATAGATGAAAGACTAGGCAGTTTGCAACTGTTGTGTAATGAATTGTAAATTATGCAGGTTTGGTTTTAAACTCAGGTAAGCTCAAAGCTGCATCTTGGTTCACATCATACACTCAGACTAAAAATATTACTAATCACGCCAAACTTTTCCAAGCAAATCAGCTCTTCTTTCCGAATGCTGCTGTAATTCACACACAAGCTAATTGGCAATTGTTGAAAATAGTAGAAAACAATATTCTAAAGATTACTAAGAGCTGTTTGGGTTGTGATTAAATCTTTTTACATTGGGATTTGACCCCTATGTTATGTAGGAAAATGTAAGAAAAACACATATACATTGTTATGGTCTCAGTTGCCCTCTATGCATACAGAATATATATATTTTTGCAGATTTGCCTTATATATTTGAGTGCCAGCCCAAGCCACCATTCTACTGAAATGATTCTTTTCTCTGTATGGGATGTTTTTTGCATCAGAGTACACAGAGCTTTTTTTTGTTATAGAACGCCCAGAATGGAGTTCCAGCACCCTTTTTGGATGGAACCTTGTAGGGTAGGCAAGGCAGGTTGTATGAGGTGTGTGAGTTCCGGCACCTTTTTTTTTTTTTTTTTACAAAAAAAGCACTGGGAGTACATATAGTTATCTTCTGAAAGTCAATTAAGGTGCAGGAATGGGGAGACAGAGACTGGAAAGATTAGAGTTTTCCTGTGTGTGTGTGTGTGTTTTCCTTCAAGTAGTTACTTAAAATGCCTAACTTGAAATCAGCAGTCACATGCTGTCTTCTGAAGTTCACTCAATCAAAGAGGCCCAGCTCTAAGTAATCAAAGATCTCAAATAAGTGGAGCTCCTAACACTGGTCGCAAGAGGATTAAAAATCCAGTAGCCAGGAATGCAAGTCTTCGATCCAGCATGCACCAGCGCATAATGAGAAATCCCTAAAGCCCGAGATCACAGTCAGGCCTGGGCTGCTGCCAAGCTAAGTGGAAGCCCTCTTTAATTCCTTAGGAGATCTTATCTTGCCAGATGAAAATAGATACTGGCCTCTGTGTGTCNGTGATTGCCTTTCACCATTGATCGCCCATTAAGGGTGATTGCCCTTCACCATTGATCGCCCATTAAGGGTGATTGCCCTTCTCCATCTGCATACAGTTTCATGCCCGTTGCTGGTTGGCTAACTAGCAACAGGGTCTTGCCAGCCAATGGAATTGTGTGATTACAAGCCAGGGGAATCCCATAAACAATAATTAATCAGTTTTGTAAAATAGCTATGGAAAGGGGGATTCCAGATTGCTTATGCATTTGGTAGTCTCATTTCCATTTAGGTAAATGGGATCCTTAAATATTTAATAAGTTAAGTACTTTTAAAAAAGGAGAAGAAAACCCACAAGCCCACTAAGACAGGATATACTTAGTAGTTTGCAAAACAAAAACAAAAACGGAGAAGGGCTTTGAGACATGTGGGGGGTGCCTGCTAAGGACTTTTTTTTAAGCCATCACATCTTTCTCCAGCTATTTTTGATTGAAAAACAGATGTTTCTTACATGCTTGCCTGCATTTCAAAGTACTTCTTTTGAAAGATTTATACCGTCTTAGAAGTGAGCATGATTAAAGGTGTTTTGTTTTTTTTAAAAAAAGCAATAACTTTGCAATATTGTGTTGCCAATCCCACTATATTTCCATATGTTCTTCTCTTACAGATCTTAATAAGAATCCTTTTTGTATTTTGGGCAATGCCTATCATGAATACAAGCCTCAATACATGAATTTTTTGTCTTGGTAGGAAGAAACAAATGACCAACTTATTTCCAGTTGTTATACAGTAGCTTAATTAATCCATGTCTTATTTAATACTCTTCCTTTGTTCGGTAGTCCATAACTTGGCAAGGAAGTCGATGAGCTCTGATGGGTACTTATTATGCAAATGATTCTTTACTATGCATGGGTGTTTTACCACTACCCCCTTCTGCCCAGCCACATTTATCTGCTTCATACACCTGCTGCCTACAAAAGACTGTGTTTATTCTAATGTCATGAGCCTGCCACAAGCTGAAGCAATTCCCTTCTTCCATTCCTATCTAATATAATTTGCATGCTTGGCTTCCATTGGTTAGGACTCAGACCAAACCTGAGATTTTCTTTTTTTAAAAAAAGGAAAACTATGATAATTCCTTTCACTTCTCAATACACGGACACTATCTAGTGCTTTTCCTTTCACATTCGAAGGATCCTTAGGCATCCCTTCTGATGAAGGCATAAACCAATTCTCATTCATTCAAGTGAATGTTTCTGAAATAATCACACATTGTTTCCCCCATTTATCCTGGCCTCGGTATCCCTTGTGTCTTCATTGAGTTTGTAATCCCATTAGAATAGGGGCTTGTCAAACCAGTTCTTTGTCAAGCGTCATGTACATAGATGGCGCTTCCTTGCTACACCAGTCAAAAAGATGCTGCAAGGAAAGGATGTCACTCATTCATCGATGCCAGAGTCTCCATTGTATTGTATTGTGTTGTATTGTATTGTATTCTGCCAAGTAGAACCACTCTGGAAACTTAAGTTTTTGCTCCAGCTGGAATTTGAGATACCAGGACTGTTGTGCAAAACTAGAATCCTCTGGTCTAAGCAGATGGTCCAGCCTCCCCTCTCCACTCCCACACAGATCACACGAGATGGGATTTTAGTAGTTTGTGTTGCCAGCTACACACCAAAATAATTTTCTGGAAAGCTCCATAGCAGTTGTTCTCTCTCTCCCAAACAACCTTGTCATTCAACTCTGAGTAGCCCACCAAAGATAGAGACGCCCAAAAGCATATAAACTTAGACACCTGCCTGCTCAGGCTATATTCAGAGTATGTGTTTAAGAGATGTGGATTGTTTGTTTGTTTTTTAATCTCTTGAAATTCTATATGACAACTGAAAATCTGAGGAAGACCTTTAACCATAAGGCCATAAACAGAAGATGCTGACAGCTATAAGGTTCCATCATACGCAGTTTAGGGGAAATTAAAATCAATAATTATTGGAATGACAGCATCCTAGACTGAGTGCCAACATATTACTTTTTAAAAAGAATAAATGATTTCAATGAGTCTTGAAATTTTACAGTAATTAGAAGTATGTACTAAATTGCTTTCAGCCTCCGCACACTTTAATTTTTGTCTGGTTAAGTGGTATGGCCCAGGGTAGCCCAAACAAGGAAACTCCCAATTCTCTGGTTGCTCCCCAAAACTTGGGGGTTAGTTATGGACTTCCTCCTTTCTAGTTCCTGGCTCCATTGTAAGGCAAACATATTTTAGATCTTGAGATGTACCAACTGCAACTAGCCATTTCATGAGATTCCATTATGTGCTTTGGATGGCTAGACAACAAAATGGTGCCATTTGTCCTGTGTGTTTGCATAACATAGGTGTCATAAAAATTCGTGAGTGGTTGCTCAGTTGGATAAGAAGCGGTATCAGCCCACAGACCAGAGGTTGGGGACCTCTGCCCTAAAGGACAAGAAATATGGGGAGACAAAGTGTTGCCAGTTATACATTGCCACAACTGCTCTTTGATCATGACTTATTTCTGATAGGATCAGAAACCCAAAGAAATGAGAACAGACTGGTTTTTTTTGTTTATTTGTTTGCCTTTTGAAAAAGCACTTTTGGGACAACCATGACCTGGATGATTGAGAATCTCCATAGATGAAAGACTAGGCAGTTTGCAACTGTTGTGTAATGAATTGTAAATTCTGCAGGTTTGGTTTTAAACTCAGGTAAGCTCAAAGCTGCATCTTGGTTCACATCATACACTCAGACTAAAAATATTACTAATCACGCCAAACTTTTCCAAGCAAATCAGCTCTTCTTTCCGAATGCTGCTGTAATTCACACACAAGCTAATTGGCAATTGTTGAAAATAGTAGAAAACAATATTCTAAAGATTACTAAGAGCTGTTTGGGTTGTGATTAAATCTTTTTACATTGGGATTTGACCCCTATGTTATGTAGGAAAATGCAAGAAAAACACATATACATTGTTATGGTCTCAGTTGCCCTCTAGGCATACACAATATATATATATATTGCAGATTTGCCTTATATATTTGAGTGCCAGCCCAAGCCACCATTCTATTGAAATGATTCCTTTCTCTGTATGGGATGTTTTTTGCATCAGAGTACACAGGGCTTTTTTTTCTCATAGAACGCCCAGAACGGAGTTCCGGCACCATTTTTGGATGGAACCTTGTAGGGTAGGCAAGGCGGGTTGTATGACGTGTGTGAGTTCCGGCACCTTTTTTTTTTTTTTTTTTAACAAAAAAAGCACTGGGAGTACATATAGTTATCTTCTGAAAGTCAATTAAGGTGCAGGAATGGGGAGACAGAGACTGGAAAGATTAGAGTTTTCCTGGGTGTGTGTGTGTGTGTGTGTGTTTTCCTTCAAGTAGTTACTTAAAATGCCTAACTGGAAATCAGCAGTCACATGCTGTCTTCTGAAGTTCACTCAATCAAAGAGGCCCAGCTCTAAGTAATCAAAGATCTCAAATAAGTGGAGCTCCTAACGCTGGTCGCAAGAGGATTAAAAATCCAGTAGCCAGGAATGCAAGTCTTCGATCCAGCATGCACCAGCGCATAATGAGAAATCCCTAAAGCCCGAGATCACAGTCAGGCCTGGGCTGCTGCCAAGCTAAGTGGAAGCCCTCTTTAATTCCTTAGGAGATCTTATCTTGCCAGATGAAAATAGATACTGGCCTCTGTGTGTCGGATGATTAGAAGAATGGAAGAGGATTAGGCAAGAAGCAAAGGGAAGAGCGCTGAGTGGCTCATTTACATGGTATTACTGCTGACAGAGAGGTGTTAACAGAACCCAGTAACCTGGAGGCAAAACTGTATCTGAATTAAAGCTGTATTTATTTACTCAAGTTATAAAGGGATTAAGCCCTGTTTATTTTACCACATCCAGCACAGTTTTATCTGTCAGGCACTTTGATCCTTCCTCCTCAATTGTTCTGTGGCATGCACTGCTCAGCTCTTGGGGACATGTTTATCTGGGTTTAAAACAGAAGCTTTTAAATGTTGGGAACGGGAAGCAGACATGCTAATGGCAAGCTAAATATCTGCCACTGTCTTTTCCCCCTTCTTTATTAGAATGGAGATATTATTTAAGGGATAAGGCTTTTTCCCTGTTTCCATGCCAAGGGGAGGCTTTCTGCTGTTTTAGAAGGCAAGTTATAAAACCTGACCGAAGCAAGGAATTGCGAGGAATTTTCTCTTCCTATCTGTACAGATTTCTACCTAACTTAGCCTTGGCATCACATTTTCAGGATGCTTTCTGCCAAAAATGGTGATTCAATTTTTCCTGATCACGGCTGTAACATTGGATGCTCAAATGGGTGAGGCTTAGCCTCTATGAAGTATATCTAAGAAGAAAAGTATATCTTTCTTTCATTGGCATTCCTAGAATTTGGGATAATATTACAGGATGTAGCCTGGATACAAATAATTCAGCCATCTGCTAAAGCTACCTTAGTAAATTTAGTTCCAAACAATAACAGGATAAGAGGTTTGGTAAGAAGCTCCTATGTATACTGTATATATAAAAATATGCATGTAGCAATAAAATTTAGCCTAGAACAATTCTAGGCTAGGCTGAAAAATAGAAACTGAACAAAAGCAGGTCTGAATGGCATTATATTCCCCTTGGAAGATACAACATTGGCTTTCAAAAATGGTAGCCACTTTCCATAACATTGATAGGATTGCACTGGTTTGAAAATAACTATTTTTAATTTTTCTCTTTTCATAAAATTCAGCTCATGAAGTATAATCTGGTGAAAAGTTTCATCTTGGAGTATGAAGTTACAAGTTTAGTTACAATCTGAAACCTATCAAGTTTCACAGATTCCATTCCTATCTGAATACATTTTTTTCCCTCCCCAGCTGCTCTCAAAATAACAGACGAAGGGTTATCTGTGTTTTCTTTGCTTAGTATTGATATTAATGCCAACAAAATTAGTAATTTGACAATTAGTTTGCCAGTTACTCCAAAAGAAATGAAAGGCAGAAAGTAGTTTAACTAGATTATAATGTAGCTCTGACAAGTCAGGTTCCTGTCACGTTGTCACCTTACGCTTCCCCGTTTTCATGTCTGCTTGGCAGGTTATTAAAATAAATGAGGGTGGCTGAACTGTTGTTGAGCTTTCCTGTAACGGGGGAGCAGGAATTTGCAAGCCCCTGCTGCAAATTGACCAATTGTGAAGTCAAAGGAAGTTAGCTAAAGTGGACAATTAGGAACATTTCTGCATAGCTGAGTGAAATATTCCTTGCTATTTTAATAATTCAGGCACAAGCTAATTTTCAGAGGCTGGTTTTGTCAAGATAATGTGCTTTGTGCTTGTCTGCTTGTCATTTTTAACTCAATCCCACATGTTACAGGTGCAGTCTAGCTTACCAAACAGGCAAATCACTCATAGGAAAATTTGCATATGAAATATAGATACACTATACTTAGCAAAGGGAGAAACAGGCCCAGAATTTGACAGACATTTAAAGAGGGAAATTCACATGATGGTAGAATCTCTTGATGTTTGATAGCTGCTGGATCTACTTGTGTTGATACAATTATAAATCTTATTTAGCCATATCAAGACAGCAATATATATAATGTAAAACATCAAATGAAGACCCCCTGCCCTTCCCCAGTGGTCAAATTCACCAGGTGCAGGAGAAAGGAAAAACATTTTTTTCAAGGAATGGTTGAAAAAAACCAATTACCAAAAGTCAGTCTGGACTGATTCAGTAATAATGGATTGCCCCTATTACAGCATCAATCTGCCCCGTAGATTATAAACTTTTGTTTCTGTTATTCCTCTTTTATCAGAATCAACTCGATACTAATTTAGCAGCCCAATTGGGACAAAGAAGGAGACCGCCCTGGACAGTCTGAATGAGAGATTGTTGTTGCCGCAAACATCCGCAATGTTTTGAATTAGGGAAGAGCCATTTGGGAGAAGGGAATTCATCCCTATCCATCTAACCAAACTGAGAGCCCAGAGATTTGCATGTCAAGGAATTAAGAAAAACAAGGATTGGGGATTGAATAATAAATAAATAAAATAAACAAGGTTTAGACCCCAGTAAGAGTTGTGCAGAAAAGGGAATTGCATCAAGTGTAGCCCATGTGACAAGTTAGCTTTATTAAAAATCCTTTCTTCTGCATCACGATGAACATGGACGGTATTTGATGACACAGTCAGAGCTTGGAATTTGCTCAGTTCTTATTGGCTACTTTAAACCATTGTGGGCATGTTCCCTCTCTTCTAGTCATTGCTAATGCCCTCCGTGGCCTTTGGCTGAAGACAAAACTAGACATTTGGCTTCTACAGAAATGTTTGTCCATGTAGTGCCTGACCAACACTTTCCAAAATGCTTCTTAAATTTTGCAAAGATCCTTATCCACATGGATTTAGCATTCTTTTGAAATGCATGAGATCTTTATTAAGAAAGCAAGACTGCCATTAGCATTCTTTTGAAACAAAAGCTGTGTGTGTGTTGCTGGCTCCTGACATGAATGACTGTGTTACAGATTTTGTGCTGCTTGTTTCAAGAAAGTATTTTTAATAGTTACCATTGTTACTATTTTTATTTCTTTTGAAGGGCAATGGTGCCATTGTCTACATCTATATCTACATTAAAAAAAAGATGTTGAGACTTTGGAAAAAGTGCAAAGAAGAGCAACTAAGATGATTAAAGGCCTGGAGACTAAAACATATGAAAAACAGTTGCAGGATTTGGGTTTGGCTGGTCTAGAGAAAAGAAGGACAAGGGGGGACAAAGAGGAGGGGGTCAATTTATTTTCCAAAACACCAGAGGGCAGGACAAGAAACAATGGATGGAAACTAATCAAGGAGACAACCTGGAATGAAGGCGAAACTTCCGAACAGTGAGGACAATTAACCAGTGGAACAGCTGCCCTTCAGACATTGTGGGTGCTCCATCACTGGAAGCTTTTAAGAAGAGACTGGACAGCCACTTGTCTAAAATGGTATAGGATCTCTTGCTTGAGCAGGGGGCTGGACTAGAAGACCTCCAAGGTCCTTTCCAGCTCTATTCTGATTCTGATTCTATGTCATTTGCTTACTGCAGAAGCTAATTCTTCCTGGCAGCATAAACTATTCCCCTGTAGTGTTAGTTAAGGATAGATTTTTGCTCATTACCGATGTCTTCTTCCTACTTCACCTTACCTCTTCTCTACAACAGTTAATCTGACTGAGAGGACATAGGCACGAAAGAGGACCATGGGGTGAAAAAGGAGGGCTTGTCCCCAGTGCCCTTCACAACCCTTCCTCTATTCCAGGCATGTCAAAGTCGCAACACCACGTGACGTCGCGTGATGTATCAGAGCTTTTTTGCCATTGCTGGCAATGGGGTGGGCGTGGCTCCGGTATGATGAGACCGGCCCACGGGCCGGCAGTTTGACACCCCTGCTCTATTCCTATGACCAGTAGTAGGACAACTTTGAATCCAATCATTCAAAACACTGGCCTCTCCTATTAAGGAGAGCAATTGGTTAATAATTTTCCCCATCAGCAGATGTTGCTGAGTGGGAGTGGAAGAGAAAGCATGGGAATCTGTTAATCACTTTTTTTTATCTTGTTCTGCATTAAAATTGTAAAGACACCACAACTCACTGGCATAATTACTGAGGCAGAATAAGGCTCATCTGTCAGGGCGGCACAATTCTAACATACTTTCCTGCTTGCTCAAGAAGTAGTGAGTAGTAGTTTTATGTCACTGTCTGGCTTTGCCCTAAGTGTTAAAACTGTGTTAAAGTCTTCACCTCATTTTACAGCCCTGTCCAAGCAAACTTCAATATTTCATTGCAAGATCACATTGCAGAACTCTTGTGATATAGCAAGCCAGGTCCAAGTTTGCTGGAGTTAAATTTAGTCCAAATTAAACAAATGTGATGTTGGAGCTGTTATTGCTCATTCTCATGTATTGAAATTCACTTTTCCATATACAATACCAAGATAAGAGGTAAAATATGATAATTCCCCTTTATGTCAGCCCACAATTCTTGGGAAAATACATGCTACCAATATAATACATAGCAGTCTAGAGACTGAAGTGTGAATACAAAGCACAATATAAAATGCTAAGAATTAGATGAATAGTCAAGTTATCTCATTGCTATTACATTTCTAGAACTCTTAGCATAAGAAAGGGTCCAACACTAAATGATAAATAAACAGTGCATGAATGATATAATGGACACCAAGAAAACATATTTAAAAAATGGAGTCAATTAACATTTCCAAGGATTGCAAGCAGAATTAATAAAGGAAAAGAATTTAAGCAAGCAGCGATATGAATACTTAAAAGACTGTACCCCAAAAGTCACCTATTCTCAATTTCTTCTGGAATGAATTTCTAAAAGCTACTTCTTGCTAAAAAAAAAAAAAGAAAAAAAAAAGAGGTGAATATTCACTTTTTCATGCAAGCCAAACTACTCATGGGTGAACTGGATGATATGTTATTCATTATTCATCAAGTGTGCTCTGTTACTGTGTTTCAAAAGTTCCAGTCATGGAGCAGAGACAATAGTATACAATTTAGGTGGCCAATCATATAGCACAAAAAATGAATGGTTAAAAGGAATGGATGAATGCAAACAGTTTTGCAAAAAAAATAAGTTTAAGGAGATCATACTAAAACTGATTCATTGTAATTACAAACAGGGCCTGCCAATATTCAGTGATTAAGCTAACTGCTATGTGGATTAGAGTTTTAATCAGTCAGAATTGATGGCCTTATATAACAGAATAAGAGAACTGGAAGGGAATGCTACTAGAAGAGTGAAGAGGGGCAATTTCTACATAATGTAAGAAGTCTTACAGGAAGAGCACACACTAATGTAGTAGCTGTGGAGTCCTTGGTGCTCTCTGGGCTTGGTTGCTTGTTTGCAGACATTTCATTACCCAGTTAGGTAACTTCAACAATTTTCATGAGTGTGGAATTTGTTCTTTGTTTATATACAGTAGCTAGCCCTGTCAGTGTTGGTACGTTTTCTCCTTGACAACTCCTTGATTAGAATATTGTTTTCTGTTTAATTATTTGTCTGGTGTTAATCCTGCTTATCTGGGTATTGGCTGCTAGAGGAGATGTGTTCTAGGTTTCTTCTTAGTTTTTTGTTATCTCTTTTGCTACAGTATTCCCCTCCCAATTATCATGGGAAGGAGCAACAATTTTGGCATCTCCCATCCTCCCTAACTTGCAATGATTACATCATCATACACATATCATTGGACCCCCTGTAGATGCCCATGCTGTCGCATTTGCTGAAGATCACAGCCACAAAGGATGAAGCTAATTGTTATGTTTGGTGATCGGTGAGGCATTGACGAGGCAGCAGGTGCAACAACAACTCTTTATTAAGGTTTTAAACAGAAGCCTGCTAACTGCCGCTCCACCCCTATTTATGCACTCAGCAACAAGGCGGCGGCCAATAGGATTCAAGTATTAGTTCCTGCTTTAAACACAAGTTAATGAGCATGTAGACAGAAAGTCTGGCACTTAACTGACATAGTCTTATGACCATTTTTTCAACAATTTCAAGTAATTCACATCAATACATTACACCCCTTCCCCCTAGATAGTTCATAAGGACAAATATTGAACATATTCCCTTAAATACGTTGGTGGCCTTTTCGCCCGTTCCGAACGCCTCAGAACCACTGGAGGCCCCCGGTCTGTCAGCTCGCTTGCCAGGCTTGGTAGACCGGGGTTGTGGGACCCGTCCGTTATGGGTAGAATCGAGTCTCTGTGGCTGGTCTGTCCTGGTAGACCCGAGCCAGTGTCCAAAGGTGGAGCAGACTCCACCGGTCCAGAAAATGGAGCCGTCTGCTGGCATTGCCCATTGGTTGAAGTATCAGTGTTTGGGACTGACTTGCCAGTCGCTAGAGCCCCGTCCCTTACTCGGAGAGTTCCCGCCATCGCTGGCAGATTCTAATGCACAACTGCAATCGTGCTGTTCCTGAGTTTGACTGTCACAAGAGTCATGAGCTAGATTGTCACTAGAGTCATGAGCTATTGGAGTGACTGTCCACCACAATGAGGAAGAGTTGTCCCTGAAAGGGCCCTGCAAAATCGATGTGGATCTTGGACCACGGGGCCTGTGTGGTTTCCCATCGGTGGACTGGGGCGTGGGGCATCTCTGGTCTAGATTGCTGACAAATGTGGTAGCTGTGTACCTGAGCCTCAATATCTTTATCCAGCCCAGGCCACCAAAGGTAGCTTTGCATGAGTGCCTTCATCCGGACTATTCCTGGATGTCCCTCATGCAGAGACCCTAAGACTCTAGCCCTCAGTGAGTTCGGGACTACGACCCGACTATCCTACAAGATGCACCCCCTGTGAGCTGACAACTCATCCTTCCTCCTATTGAAGCTCTGAAAGTTAGGCCCCGGACTAGTTTCCGGCCATTCTGTGAGCATCCAATTCAACACATGGCTCAGCGTCGTGTCTGAAGCTGTCTCGGCAGCCACGTCCCCTGCATTAAGGGGAGACTCCAGCAGATCCTGGATAGCCAGGATGCAAGTGGCTGGAGCAGGGTCGGACTCTAAATGCGGCAGCGGCAGTCTGCTAAGGCCATCTGTGTAGCCCATTTCCCTGCCTGGTTTGTGAATCAGACTGTAATTATAAGCTGACAGAAAGATTGACCACCTCAACATCCTAGGAGAGATGATCTGAGGTGTTTGTTTGTTCATTGTGAATAAACCCAGAAGTGGCTTGTGGTCCATGAAGACCATGAAGGGCCTACCATACAAATAGTCATGAAACCTCTTGATCCCTGCCACTATGGCCAATGCCTCTTTATCTATTTGAGCGTAATTACGCTCTGCCAGGAACAAGGTCCATGAGTAATAGGCTACTGGAATTTGCCTTCCGTCAGCCGTTAAATGACTCAGCACAGCATCTACCCCATATGGGGATACATCACAAGCAATGCAAACAGGCAGCTTCTCGTTAAAATGCGTCAAAACTGAATTTGAAGACAGCAGTGATTTGACTGCTGAAAAGCACCTCTCATGGACGTTCATCCACCGCCACAGTGCATTCTTGTCCAAGAGCCGGTGTAACGGCTCTGCCACTGCAGCCTTGTGTGGTAGAAAGGCATGATAAAAATTGAGCAGTCCTAAAAAGGCTTGAAGCTCCCCTTTAGATTTAGGACTTGGGGCCTGCTGAATTGCTTTGAGCTTGGATTCAGCAGGATGAATGCCTTTGGCATCTATGCGGAAACCGAGGAACTCAGTTAAAGCTACCCCAATTTTTCATTTTTCCCGTTTCAGCTTCAGCCCCGCTTTGCAGAAACGCTGAAGGATGGCCTTGAGCCATTCTTCCAATTTCTCAACTGATTCCCCAGCTATGAGGACATCATCGAAATATGGGCACACGCTTGGAATACCCTTGAGCGTGCGCTCCATCACTCCCTGGAAAAGCCCTGGGATGACACTGACCCCAAATTGTAGGCGCTTAACCTTGAAAGCTTCCGTGGGTAACTATGGTCTGAGCCTCTGCCGTGGCATCATCCACCTGCAGTTGCTGGTAGGCTTGCGCCAAATCTAACTTGGCAAATATGCGACCTCCCTATAGTGACGCCAAAATGTGGCTGACTACAGGCACAGGATATGCATGTTGTTGGAGTGCTCTATTGATAGTGCACTTGTAATCCGTGCATATGCGCACCTCTCCGTTGGCCTTAAGTGGCGTAACTATAGGGGTTTCCCACTGACTGCTATCAACCGGCTGCAGGATACCTTGCTACACCAGCTTATCCAGCTCTGCATCGATCTTCTGCTTGAGGGCGAAGGGCACTCTACGCGGCTTGATCCTCATTGGAGTTATGGTAGGATCAAGCCGAAGGGCTATGGGAGGTCCCTTATATTTCCCTAAGTTAGGGCTAAAAACGTCAGCAAACTCTTGGCAAACTGCCGATAAGACCACTGCTTGTGTGCTGTTTATTCCTGTCACACTGATTCCCAATGCATCAAACCAATCAAGCCCAATGAGGCTTGTGCAGTTGCCCTCAATACTGTGACTTCCAGGGGGCCCTCAAATCCCTTGAATTGCACCCTGAGTGTAGCTTCCCCTCTAACTGTTACTCGGGAGTTTTGGAAATCCGTTAACACGAGGTTCGATGGCTTGAGCTTAACTCTTTTGCCACTGCGACTACAAATATGTTTGAAAGTTCCCTGGGAAATTATGGATAATGCTGACCCCATATCTAGTTCCATGTTGCATGGAACTCCATGCAGCTTGACTTTGAGCTGCAGCTTCTCCTTAAGTGGGCGATGGGCACCTGTTCTATGCATGCTCCTTCTACTGGCACAATAGCCAACCCTGTGTTGCCCCGGGGCCCTGGTACCTTTCCGGGAAAACTCTTCTGGTGGACTTTCTCTCCGACGACCCTGACAGACAGTGGCGATGTAGCCTTGTTTGCCACATACCCAGCACGTTGCTGTGCGGAACCTGCATTCTGCACATTTGTGTCGGCCTCCACACTCCGCACATCGAGTGAAAGGAACTGCCTTGTCAACTGGGCGTTGTGGCTTTCTTTCTGGTGGCTCCTGTAACCGATCGACCTCTTGATCCAATTCAGAGTCTTCGACCCTCTCAGCGCCCTCCTGGTGGACAGCCTCTATGCAGGGAGTGCTCCTAGAGAGCTGTAAGGCCTTGATGGCTCCCCCGGCAGCTTCTTTGGCTGTGATCTCCCTTAGGGCGTCTTGGAACGAAATAGTCTCTTTAGTGAACAATTTCTGTTGGAGTTCCCTGCTTCTCAACCCGCACACTAAGCGGTCTTGCAGTCTCTCTTATAGGTCTTTGAATTCGCAGGGTTGGGCTGCTTGACGAAGGGTAGCTATGAACTCGGCAGCCAACTCGCCCGGTTGTTGATCTCTTCGTTCGAAGGCGTGCCTCCAGGTGATGATTGATAGCTTCAGCTCAAAGTGTTCTTTGAGCATTATTTTGAGTTTGGAATAAACAACGGACTCAAGTTTTCAGCGATTTCGAACATCGCCTGGCCATAAACGCACAGCAGCGTTGCGGCCTTCAAGCCATCTTCACGAACTTGGTTGACTCTTAAGTATTTCTCGATTCTCGCAACGTATGAGCTCCACCTCTCTGGATGTGCGACGTCGAATTCTGAGAGTTTCCCGAGTTTGGCCATGGTGAGTTGTTTTCGGTGTTTTTGGCCGCACAATGCCTTGTGCTGCCAAGGCGTCTTTTAATCTCCCAGGGACGGTTCCTTGGGAGCACTCTTCTTCCAGCATTTTCGTACTGGTAGGAATGGGGGGGAACGTGGTCCAACCAAGGCGTCATTGCTTGGCTTACCCCCTTAGTGACTCAGCTCTTCGAGGTTGGCAGCACATTCCACCTTCGTCGCCACTGTTTTGTTTGGTGATCAGTGAGGCATTGACGAGGCAGCAGGTGCAACAACAACTCTTTATTAAGGTTTTAAACAGAAGCCTGCTAACTGCCGCTCCACCCTTATTTATACACTCAGCAACAAAGTGGCGGCCAATAGGATTCAAGTATTAGTTCCCACTTTAAACACAAGTTAATGAGCATGTAGACAGAAAGTCTGGCACTTAACTGACGTAGTCTTATGACCGTTTTTTTCAACAGTTTCAAGTAATTCACATCAATACATTACACTAATTATGTGAGTCTACCTCCTTTCATTCCTATTCCACCAGAGGCAAAGGCAATGGATTTATCAGCTCCAGGCACTGGGTTTCAGACGTATGCATATATGCACTGCTGTAGGTGGAAACCCCACCATGAAAAGGGAGATCTCACAAAGTTCTGAGAAGAGTACAAGGGATCCTCTAATATGAAGAGCACAGATGCACATGAACTCACACATGGGTTTTCACTCTCTGTGTAATATTATTTCTATGAAAATTAAGATTTTGCAGAAGCAGAGATACCATCATACTGCTTTCTTTCAAAAGTTTATGTACAGTTCAACTGCCTGTCAATTTCAAGTCATGTATATTTCAAAACAGGTACAGATCCTCCTGGAGAAAATATATCTATGCGGTGCCTAAGAGCTGACACTAGCTTGATGGCATATAATCAATCACATTTCAAAAAATGAACACTGATATATTTCTTAGATGATATTTGAAGGCATTATTAATAGCTACAGGGGGTTTAAGTAAATGCAGAATAAAGTCTACAAGGACAGGCAGTTATCTGGCTTCTGCTTGACAACAATCAACTCCTAATTTGCAGGCTTCAGACTATGTATTAGTGAGGTCTATGCCTTCTCCATTCTATCACAAGAGGCTTTTCTAATTTCTCAGTTTAGATTCCTATGTGCAACTGAAAATTGCATCATTATGCAATTCAATAATTCCGGAAATATTTGAATACGGAAGGCAAGATCCACAGTCTTACATTCCATTGGAGGTATGCCTTGACTGTCTTCTTACATTTCCTGTCTAATCTGAAGATCATATTAGATGACCCTCTTCAGACATTGTTAGTACTCAGGAATATCCTAAGCTATATGCAGACATTCCAAATAATGTACTCAAAAACACAAAAAATGCTTTGAAGTCTGCAAATAGATTCATACTACAGAGGCTTTCAAAACTTCTTTAATGCTAAAGGAAACATGGAGCTAGTCTACCTTCCTTTTTCTTTTTTAGTAGAAATAAAAATGGGAAGATATTGGAGATGAGAAACTTTGTCATTTAGGCTGGCTGGGTTAAATGCTGACAATGAGAAAAGGCACAATAATTGTCTTGACTGGAAGCAGAATAAAAATGTTTCACAGATCCCTTCGTAGCCCTCATTATATCTCTGCAACTAAATGCATCCATCAGTAATGCCTAAATACTCAGATAGGTAGACAGATTATATCCCAAATCATGTTCATTTGGCATACTGTTAATTGAACAGTTCCAGGTTGTTGTTTTTTCCAGTGGAACTTGGGAAAGCAAATGTATACAAAAGAACTTTTCTTCTTTCTTTCTGATGCCTTAAATTGTTGATTATGAATTATCAGGCCCATGTTAGCTTTTTCAGTGACAGTTCAGCAAATCATCATTATAAAGCACTACATATAGATTTGGTTTGTTTCACCAGATGTAAAGTTTATCGTTTTTGGTATTAACAGTTCTCTCTCTCTCTCTCTCTCTCTCTCTCTCTCTCTCTCTCTCTCTCTCTCTCTCTCTTTCTCTCTCTCTTTCTCTCTCTTTCC
>NW_015386736.1:272552-293405 GCF_001527695.2 Protobothrops mucrosquamatus | reverse complement strand
TAATTCCCTGTATTCTAAGCTAGTTAATGTCATTATAAGGCCTGAAATAAAGTGATTACCTTAAATGAGCATTTATCCAATCAGCAATTGAGTTCCTGAGTGTTCCAGCTAACAGTTGTTGATGGGAATTTTCTTCCTTTGCCTCTGCTTTTTCTTGCTGCCCTAAACACCACCTTCATGTCAAAGAGGCACCATAACATTGTGTGGGTTCACTGTGAAAAACTGTCATGTGGTGTTAAAAATAGGACCTATATATATTATACAATGAAGAAGAATTGCACCTCCCTCTGCAGAGTTAAAACTAATGACCATTGCTTCCCATCCTAGGTAGAGATGACAGCTTGAGCTAACTGATAATGGCAGGCCTGCTGTTGAGCTGGCCACTTATGTTATTTCTCTTGACATGGTTCTGGGGAAGACCTAATTTTTTTGACATTTGACCATGCAAATTTGAGTCCTGATCCATTATTCTGCATTTACATCCTCCCACTGTTGCTGTTTAAAATGTGCTACAAGCTCCAGGAGCTCTGCTAATAAAGGCCACCGAATGAAAGGAAAGTTAAATATGAATGTTAGGAGGAGACTTAAATGAAGGGGGTTCACTTGTACATCTCAAAGATGACCTTCTGGAAATGTGCAAGGGAGAGCATTGTCTTCAAAGCAAATGGTAGAAGTGTGCAATCATCCTTCTGTTTTCCTTAAATGTTGAAAGAAGATATTAAACTATTCAGAGACATGGTTCCTTCTCCTGCCCAGCCCCCAGCCCCCACCTCCTTGAAAAGGTTCCATTTTACATGAGCTTTTATCTACTCAACAATTTGATTGGTTGTACATAAAGCTTTCATTTTGTTTGTCACTGTTACTGGTACATCTCACCCAAGGCAGAATTCTTCATTAAGCACAGAGATCCGGAACTAACTATCTCGAACTTTTGCCCCTTCTTTCATATGTTCTACCACATTCTTATTATTTGGCAGCATGCAAGCAAATTCATTAATTATCTTTCTTCCAACCCAAACATTCTTTTGAGTCTAGCCCTTTTTGAAATATATATTCTAGCGATCACAGCTACATGAAATATTTACATGAATAGTTCAGCATTCTGTATCAGCCCAACAAACATAATTTCAGTCATAAATGATGATTGCAATAACAATATTTATGGATTTTTTTTGGTCTCTTTGGCCAATAAAACATCTCACAGGACTTAGAATTTGTTCTCCCGCATTGGGCAAGTCGAATTACTTTTTGTCTGACATTAGTCAATAGGGGAAGAATATTATCATTATGTACTTTAGACATTTGATAGATGTTTCTGGATGAAATCAATCATTTCTGGTGAAGCAACAGTGTCCACATTTCTCTGTTCAGTATGTGGCAGAACATTCCGTGCTAACATCGGTCTAATCAGCCATCTACGGACACACCGTTGATGGCCCACAATCCACAAGATGTCAAGGTCTTCATCGAAAAATCGATGGACGAACAACAATATTGTAGTTATTATTAGCAATTGCATTCCTATCAATTTTCCTAAGTAGTTTGTCTCCTAAGCTTTCTTCAGCCATGACAATAATAAAAACAGATTATTTCATGTAAGGAAACAAGATACACAAGTTTAAGATTTACATAAATGAGTGATATATACATTTTCCCAAATTAAATCATATTCATCCTCTCAGTTACATCTAGGTATGGAAGGATTGTTTTAGATTTTTTTATTCCTCCTTTATTACTTTATAAGCAGTTAAAGGCAGCAAATGTATACAGGTAGCCCAGCATCCAAATTCTGATCATGTGACCATGGGAAAATGCTGCAATGTTTGTAAATGTGAAAATTAGTCATAAATCACTTTTTCAGTGAGGTTGTAACTTTGAACAGTCACTAAGTGAACAGTTGTAAGTTGAGGACCACCTGTATTCCTTCCTCCTTCTATTTTTCCCCCCCGACAACAACATTGGGTGGTAGATTGGGCTGACAGAAAGTGATTGGCCCAAAGTAAACTAACCAGTTTTCATTACAGCTCACAATTCCCTGGTTTATAGGCCAACATCTTAACTACCCGCCTTCGTGTCAAATTCTTATCAATAGAAAAAATCTTATTTTTATTATACAAAAAATGTATAATTATTATTGTATTTATTCTACAAAAATTATCAACATAGAGTGGATAAGAAGGGCATGTTCAGATGGACAAAAACTGAAGGGATGTATTAATGCTTTCCCAGAAATGGAATTAGAGTTTACAAAAATCCCTTTAAGATTACTTTTTCATGTCTGAAGCAGAACTATGCATCTAAAGAGTTTTAAAAAGCCAATGTTTTCTAATTTTTCAACAATACCAGTTGCTGTAGCAGCATTGATTTCAGAATGGCAGATAACACATCTTCATTAAAAGACTCAGTTCTTCATGTGAAAGTGACCTCAAAATACATAAAATTGACAAGTTTTTCTCTTTCTAGCTAACCTATTGGGTACCATCTTTGCAAAATGGGATTAGGTTTGCTCTGGGAAAGCCTTTAAAATCAGTGCAACAGGCATCTACAGTATTTAGATTCAGCTAAGCAGTTAAACAGGAAGGAACAAAGTTTTAGCTTGATCAATATCTGATTAGGAAAAATAAATACTCCTTTTAATCAAATTCCCCAATCACATGGAATTTGCATGCCTGGTTAAATCAACTCATACATCTCTCTCTCTCTCTCTATCTATCTCTCATTCTCTCTCTCTCTCTCTCTCTCTCTCTCTCACACACACACACACACACACACACAAGTAAATTCAACCTCTGAGTTTACCAAAGAGTTAACCAATGATTAACCAATGAGTTAAGGGCATTATTACCCCTAGAACTCCATTTCAAGGGATCTACCAGCTAGCCAACTTCCTGATAAGAAATAAACAATAGCCTCTAATCTGCAGAGCAATCTTGCACAACTGTTTTAGCCTGGAGTAACCCTTGAAATAATACCCATATCTCAGGGAACTCCTGCATAAAAAATTATTGCCTTGTGTGGCATGCCATACCATTACCACTAGCAACACAATGTTGCTAGTTTTTTCAATCATGATTTATTACAAACCCCTCTACAGATCCCTAGTAGGGGTGATCTGTAGGGGTGATCTGTTTCATTTCATGAAACCCTAGTAGAGAAAGGCTGTTGTATAAACATATGAGGTATATATACTGCTCACAAAAATAAAGGGAACATTTTATCATGGAACTGAAGGGGTTTGCGTTCCCTTTATTTTTGTGAGCAGTATAGAATATGACATATCTTGTCCCATCTTAGGCACAAAGCCAATTGAGTGACTTTGGGCAGTCTCTCTCTCTCTCTCGCTCAGATATAGAAAGGAGGCAATGGCAGACCACATTCAAAAAACTTTACCATGAAAACTACAGGGACTTGTCCAGGCAGTCATTAGGAGTCAACAATGACTCAAAGGTTTACACACACACACGCACACACACACTCTCTCACACACACACACACACACACACAAATCGACATATGAGACAAGTACTATTCTGCACATTCATTTCATATTAATCCTGCTTTCAGTTTTCGGTATACTTAGCTGATGAAATCACAGCCATAAATGACAAGTGTCAAGTCCTACAATTGGCACAGCTATAATAAAAGAATCTTGTATGTCTTCATATACTTCCCCCATTCCTCACTTTATCATTGTGTGAACTACGAAGGGGCCTGTTTGAGACCTGAATATTAATTTCAATGGTCTCATGTTAGTTTCTTGGATGGGGCTCAAGCCCCCAACTTCTCTGATTGTTGCCTTGGTAGTGCCTCTTCCTTCTGTCCTTCAAGACCATTCCTTCTGCCCTCTACAACAAGGAACATTTACCTAGAAAGAACTTTTGAAAGGCATGCTTTATTCTGCTTTTCAGGAGCAGTAATTATAGTGCATAGAAAACAATAGAAAAATCTGAATTTTTGAAGAGTAATAATAGAGTAGTAATATAAAAGGTAAGGATGCTCTAGCATCCAGTTCCAGACTTGATAGATAGACAAAAATGCCAAATCCAGCCGGAACAGAAATAAAGCAGGTGATGAAGAATTCATATACCTGAATGCCAACAGAAGCAAGCCTCAAAAGATAAGGATATATAAATGATGGAAAACATAGTACAAAGAAAACAAAAAGAAGTTAATTATAAAAATAAGGATGTTAGGACCCAGCTTACTAAAGATAGCACACTGCTATATCCTTTGTAGCATTCAAAGGGACAGTGGTATAGCACTGCATGTATAACTTGGTACTCCAATATGCATTTGTAACTGCTGCAAAAAAAATTGGAAGTTCATTTATATATATATATATAGCTTTCTTTTTCTTGCTTTTTTGCTATTCATTTTTTTATCCTTTTATAGTTGTTGTTTTTTTCTATTTCTTCTTTGATGATTCGGTAGTTTTTAAAATCTTTGTAAAAACCTTTTAATAAAAATTATTTTAAAAATGAAAACTTAGAGGTGATGAATTGGATGGTAAATCTGAAGTATTGCTACTCCAACATTTAATGGTTTAGGAAACTCAAGGTGGTCATGATCTTTGCCAACATTGTCACATACAATTTTGCTGTGTTTTTTTGCCTTTAATAATTATCATAAAAATTCCATTGGAATTGGAAATGGAATCCATTTGCAAAACTGACCCAAACGCATCTCTTGATTGGTTTGTCTATTATTGAAAAGGATTGCTTCTTTTTTGAATGTTATACACATTCATCATTGCTGTAGGTGTTGAAAGGATTAGGGTCCTATTCATGCTAATTCAATCTTGTATTCATTTATGTTCTGCATCATACTGTGTGACATGCTTTTTATCTCTTGCATTGTTTGACCTTTTTGCCTTAGTAGGAAATAAAATGATATGATTGTTTTCACTCACTACTCTGAGTATATTTTACCTACTTAGGTGAATACATCATGTAAGTGATGTAATGGACTCTGACCCTCAAAGGTTTATGCTACAATAAAACTGTCATTTTGGTATGGCTTTTGAAGTTCCCCTTCATGTGTCATTCAGACAAAGGGGGCTATATGTTTTAACAGACAGGGTACAAGGTTATTAGCCCTGCCCGAACATGATGTTCCATTTCCACTTCAGATGTCCACATAATGAGTGTGGACAAATTTAAAAGAAGATTTCTAAAGGGACAAGGATCTTCCATCATGCCAAATCATATGGAAACCCATATACATATAGGTCTACATCAAGAGGTTTACCTTTTTCCAAACAATTTAGAGGCTACTTGACTCCTACTGACAATATTGTAAAAGGGAGAAAAATTCATAAATATCCCAAAGACAGATGTATATCTTCCAAAAACATTTAACAGATAGGGACTCAACATACCCCGGTGCCTAGAAGGTCAGCCAGCTTTTCAATAGCAAGACATTATGAGGCACATCAAGTAGTATAATGAACTAACTTTTAAAAAAAAATCTTGAGTTATCAGGTCATAGGTGTGTAGATTCTAATGATATATAACTTCTCGAGAAATGATAATGGCAAATGAAGATTTATTTTTTTTTACCCTGGAGTACAAAGCATATAATTCTTCCAAAATTAAGTATTTTCCATTAAATTATCAATTTCAGCATGAAATATTTAAATTAGGTCCTTAATCATTGAAATCAACAGCAGATCTTTCTATCTGCTAAGCATTAGCAGAGATTTGTGATCCCATTAATACAGAATTATTGGCTTGAATTTGGTGTCTTGCCCCTCACAACTATGCCATTCAGGAAGTTATTGCATATTGCATTGTTTAGTCACAATATCCTGAGGATCTTTCTCTGTCCTTGCAATGCTAGAGCTTCCCACATTGTTTCCATTAACAAGTGAATCCCAGTTCTTCTAATATTGAAACTTTCCATGTAATGCCCACATTCTTCAACATCAAGATAATAGACTATAGACACCTTAGATAATAGACATTACATCTTACAGTACAAAGCATCTTCCCATTAAATCAAAACGTATAAGTATTTCACACTAGAGAATTACAAGGAATACCTAACAAAAGATGCAAAATCCTGCCAAGATCGGTCAGGCTTTTTGAACTGTTCCTTTTATATGCCACTTAAAATGTCATATGAAACATAACGGCCATCACAACAACTTAACTTCAGCTACAGTGAGATTTGGTTCCTCAATATCTCTGGCAATAAATAAATTTGCTCTGGCAGAATGAATGAAGCCATACGTTTGATATTTCCTTCCCCAAGCAGAATTAGCTGACCTATTAGAACGTGTAGGGAATAGTTGCTAGAGGTCTCACATTTCCTGGAGTTGAGGGGAGCTAAGACTAGGCACCCCTTTTCTGTAATGCTCTGGAATGGCCTCTCTTCGGAGATCAGAATCACCCACCTTTCTCTCCTGGTTTTTGAAATGTTATTAAAATCCTATTTATTTCTGAGGACATGTTCTTAATTTATTGCATTGCACTATTTACTATTTACTTTTATTGTCCTTGTCATTTATTTTGATATTTTTACTGTGGAGGATTTAATTGTTATTCTATTTCATATCTTGCAAGAAGCTGAGTATTACTTAATTGCTAAATTAAATAAGAAATTATGTATCTATTTCACAATTACTCATATGATTGCTCAGAACATAGAGATAAAAGAGACTATTTTCATCAGGAGAAATATTGACGCAGAGCAGTGTAGCAAAAAGGAAGCAAGTAAACCCCACTTTTGGAAATTCAAATACTTTTTTTCCAATATTCCGAAAGGAACAAAAGAGCATATGTGACATGTTATTGGTTTCAAACTCTATAGCACATCTTTGATGACAAATATTGTTATACTGAAGTACCAAGGACACTGGAATATTGGGAGATTGAAAATGAAGTTCTATATCTGTTTTTCCTGAAAGTGACATTCACTGAATTCATTAGGAATTACTTTGAACTAAACATGTGTAAGAGAGCCAGTTTGGTGTAATGGTTAATGCACCAGGCTAGAAACTGGGAGACCGTGAGTTCTAGACCTGCCTTAGGCACAAAGCCAACTGGGTGATCTTGGATCAGTCACACTCTCTCAGTCCTAGGAAGCAAGCAATGGCAAACCACTTCTGAAATCTTGCCAAGAAAAGTCTAGGCAGTCATCCACCAAAATCAAAAATAACTTGAAAGGAAAAAAGAAAGAGAGGGCGGGGATATAAAACCGATCTTTGGATCTACTCAGAGGAAGTAAGATTTTCTTTCGAGAGTTGCTTTAATGCACTGATTCCTTTAAGAAGTGGCATCTTTTTTCATGCTCCTTTGGAAGCCTTGTAAAAAGCATGGCTATTTTAATAAGTAGCAGATAAGTAAGGTACTTACCCGAGTATGAAATATTTGCTCCTAATAATTTGCAAAAACAGGCATACAGATCATACACTATATAAATTGACAGGTCATGAAAAAGCAAGCCCACACTGAATGTTCTCTTATTCTATTTATGAGTTAGAGGATAGAAGATACCAGTTTGGGATAGAGTGCCTATTTTCTATGGCAATTCTTTGTTTCTTCTTCCTTGCTTATTCAGAAGACTGAATATGTCAGCCATAAGATGCTCCTACAAAGCTCCATTGTAATATTAATTTATCTGTGATAAAGTCACTGAGGAACTGTTATGCACTTAACAGAACATTTCAGTGGAGCAAGTATAAAATGGGAGCCTATGTGCACACATGCTTACACACTAAGAAATCTAAATCCACCTTGGACTGTTGCCTTTTCACCCCGGTGTACCTTAAAATGGTGTTTGCCTCCTTAACCCACAATTTTCTGCAAAAAAAAAATAATAATAATTGCAGAAGGAAGCCATTGTTTGTGGATTATTCTCTCCAACCCTGCCCTATAAAAATAATACTGTATGCATTTGGGGAATATGGAGAAAATATTTAAATGTGGAATGCTCTTTTCTTTCTGCAAATACCTTCAAAATGCTCATTTGACACCCCACTCCCCCTAAATTATGACAGGAGACAGGTCATAATAACTGATGTAATAGGCAAGGAGGGAGAATGGAACACAATTCCCTAAACCCAATAAAATAAGCAATTACTCCTGTTATCTGAATGGCTCTGTCAGTGGAGAAGTTTTCTGTGTCGCAACAGAATCTAACAGAGCCAGTTGCCTTTAAGCATCAAAGGCTTTGGCCTTATTATCTTCTGGAGATGTGCATGTATAATCAGCTTCCCCAACAAATGGGGAGAAAATGTCTCCGGCAAAACTCTAAAATGGTGATAAACTATGTCCAAATGATTAATTCAAGAAATTCTCCATCACGCTGTGGCAACATGTGCCCGTCTCTTCTGTCATGCCCTTGGAGATTTTCCATGCTAAATGTATGTGCATATTTTTCATGGCCAATGATATTTGAATTGCAGCCTGCTTCCATGCAGAACATAAAACACTTCAAACTGCATAATGCAGACTAAATTATAAGTTCTCCAGTGGCCTGAGGTAGCAAGGGCCATAATAATGAGTGTGCTTAAGTGACTTGGTAGAATTTTTTCCCGCTTTAATTTAATACCTTGACTCACTGCTTCCTCTAAAAAAATGGTTTCATACTCTTATAAGAACAATATAATATTAGGAAAGATGGTTCTTTCTTTGCTTTAAAATGCACTATTCTAGCTCAAGGATGACCAATTCAGACATGTCAATCAATTCCACATGAAACTAGAATTCCTATGCATGTGGGAAATAATTCCTCTCTTATCATATTATATACAAATTCATTTCAAGCTCTTTTGAGAATATGTGCATTATAGATTTAATTTCTTCAAGCAAGTTATTAATAGCACCAATTTCTTTATTAGAAATGGAAACAAATGCACTATTACTTTCCTCTAACCCCAAGTTAGCAGTCAAAGAGCAACATTATCTGAATATATTATTTTATGAACTGAAAGTTTCATCCAGCCTTAGTGTCTAGAGAACAGGGGTTCAAGCTAGTAATGCAGTTGGACACACTCCCAAATTCCTCAATGAACTAACAGGGTTTTTTGGCCTCTTATCTCCATTTCTCCTTGATTATGATGTCCCATAGAATAACTTAATATTTCTGATATAAACACTGAAAACTGGCAGCTGTGTATGTGTGTGTGTAATTTATATGTCATGCTTATCAGCATAATTGATGCTATGTCAAACAGCTGATGTTATACAAAAGACAAGCCGATGATTGGATAAGAGGATAGTTTGACATTTCAGTTGCAAAATTTATCAATCAAATTGTGGTTTTGCAATTTTATCAATCAAATTGTGGACCATAAGAAAGGCTGAGTGACAAAGAATTGAGGCCTTTGAACTATGGTGCTGGAGAAGACTCCTGCGAGTTCCTTGGACTGCAAGGCGTTCAAACCAGTCAGTCCTAGAAGAGTTCAACCCCGACTGCTCTTTAGAAGGCCAGATCCTGAAGTTGAAACTCAAATACTTTGGCCATCTAATGAGAAGGAAGGACTCACTGGAGAAGGGCCTAATGCTGGGAAAGATTGAGGGCAACAGAAGAATGGGACGACAGAGAATGAGGTGGCTGGATGGAGTTACTGAAGCAGTAGGCGTGAGCTTAAATGGACTCCAGAAGATGGTAGAGGACAGGAAGGCCTGGAGGAACGTTGTCCATGGGGTCACGATGGGTCGGACACGACTTCGCAATTAACAACAACAAATGTTGTTCTTCTGATTCTCACCCACTATTTTGGAGCATAGTTGCTACAAGCTCTTATTTAACTAGGATACTATGTCTGAATAAAGACATCTTTCACAATAAGCCAGGATCATAAGTCAGGATCTGAATCATGGAAAGTTCATTTTTAAAGCTCATTTTTAACTTCTAAGCAACATTCATTGAGTTAGAAAGCCTAGGAGTTTTGAAATCTTTCTGGTTTACTCCATGGAACCAAAAGAAATTCAAAAATATATGTTTTGATATCTTACTTGAACGCTGTATTATTGACACCTCCTTTGCTGACAAAAGTTCCCTCTGATGTAATTTGTTCCTTTCTGTTTATCCACATTCAATGGCACAGAGCTGATTTTTTTGGGTGATCCAGGCCACATGTTTGATAGAATATTGGACCAACTTTTGTTTATTTGAACCAAAATGTTACAAGTAAAAGAATTGTTAGGAAGAAAGGGAAGTGATGACTTGTTGCCTATCATATTGCATAATTATAGGGTCATGTCCCAGAATGAAAAAAGTTATTGGAAGTGATGATGAATAGTTGCAAAACCAGATGCACAGTTAGCTCCATCACTGAGTTCACAGACAGTGATAAGTCAAAATATACATTGTTTGGTTTTGATTTAGCACATTCTGTGAACCCAGCTACTTGCTAATACATATGTGCTATATAAGAACCCTGCCACTGTGACCTAATCAACAAACTATAATAAAAATAGATCATAGTTTAGCACAGTGTTGAAATTCAACTTGTATCTTACAAGGAATGTTCATTGAACTCTGAGTTTTCCAAATTGTAAAAAACAAACAAACAAACAATAGCAATACATTTCTTTCACAGACATTACTGAACAGTTTGTTCTTATAAAAGGTACTTTTAAAAGAAAAGCTTATAAGAACTTCTCTCTTCTACAGTTTGGTGTGATATAACAGAAAAGACCATCCATAAGAATGGGATATAATCCTTTTGTAAACAGTGACATTTTTCAGAAAGACACAAATATTCTTGAGAGTAGTATGGATTTTTCCTTGTACGCACACACTTAATTGTACTTTAAACACGATAACAGTACAGACTAGCTTTCCAGTTTGTGCAATCTAAGCTTACTTGGCTCTTTTTACAGGGAGAGAATTAAACCCATTAATAAACATTCTTTCCAACTGAAATAAATCAGTTCATAATGGCTTTTGACTGGATCTGGCCCAATCCACTAAAAGTCAGAGTCTGGATAAAGGGCAGGTAAATCGAGCCAACAAACGATCTAACATCACAAGCACTGCATAACATCCCCAATATGTTAGGCTTTCTTGCCAAATAATGATCATTTTGCTCCGAGCATTGTCTTCTCTCTCCACCACCCCCATCCATTGTCTTTTTCTCTAGTGTAAATTCTTTTGGATTTTAAAAAGGCATTTAGTCTCTATGGGTTAAGGCTATTGAATACTCTCCCCCTCTACACATACTGTATGCCCCCAAAGTGCTTGAGGGTGTTCAGAACCTTGAAGGTAGCCTAACACGACCGTCCTCTTACATGTGAAGGCAGCTCATTCATTCCAAGTGGACAGCTATTCTTCAAAGCCTCCTTTGGAGGGAAGTAAGTGCCAGTTCTGATTTGTATGTTTTTGCACAGTTACAGAGCACTGCGCTGAGACCTTCTCAATGGCTCCAGGCACATTTAACATAAAGCAGAAAGAGAAAAAGAGAACTGATGGTAGCTTGGAATCTTCCTATCATAGAGTACATCTGAGGAAGGCTTTCTATCTCATGGAACCTGGTGAAATATTGCATTTTTCAGACCCAAACGGATGTACCTCTGGGGCTTCCAACAAAACTTGAACATAAAGGCATCCACCCTGAAGTTTAATTTCCAAACATTATGTAAAACGGTCAGCTCATTATTCTGTAATAAGCAGTACCTTTTACTTTTAGCTATCAACATTGAATATTTTTATAATCTTCCCCAGTGAAAGAAAGCATATTTTTTTTTAGAGAATTCACCCATGAGAAAATCTTGTCAAGTGCTATTATTCAGGTTTTGGTGCCTTGTTTTTCAAATAAAGGATATCTCACAACCACAGTTCCACATGTTAACTGATGTTTGAGATCTCCTGCTGCAAATAATACCTGGTATTTGTTCAAATTAGTTTACAAGCTTTTCACTTTGCCTCATTAAAAAAAGACCAATGCAAGGCATTAATGATTTATAGAACTAAGGTGAAATTCATACACCTCTTTGGAACAATGCCCAAGGCTATCAGGTAAGCTGTCCTATTTTACCTGTTCTTTCATTATATACAAATGTTTCTGCCTAGTGCTGGAAATCACCTGGCAAGGTTGCCTGTTTGGCTGGCATGGTACCCTGTTTTTCCCTCAGAGGATGGATAGTTTTCCATGGCATTTGAACAATAATTGTGGAGCGGGAATTTCCTTGACATTCAACATGCAAGCCACATGTAGCATTGTGGTTCATATACCATTTATGAGTATATAATGGTTACTATCTGAATATTCTGTGTCACATTTAGCAGCATACACCTCTTGTCCTTTCAAATGAGTTAAAAGTCAATAGTTTCCCACCTTAGTTTCCTAGACTAGCACTGATGATTTTACCTCGTTAGGGTAATGAACATCAGCAAAAAAACAAGCAAGCTCAGAGAGCACCAAGGACACCTAATTTCAACCCTGAGCTACAAATATTCTCCTTCATTAGTATCCTACCCTTATAATGATGTCTAACACATTAGATGTTATCTCACTAGGGAGGAAAAGTATAATATCCCACTTCAATCTTTTAATTGAAAACTTTGTATTTGACTATGTGCAGTTTGGAGCAGCTACGAAATGGCACCAACAGTGTCATTGCCAGATATCTGGATAGTAACTCTATGGAGATCTGCAATCTATAAGTTAGCTGATTGCAACAACAACTTACAACCGCTATTTGTAAATGGGCAATCATAGTTCACCTATTATTAGCTCAAACACAGGGTTAATATCTCAAAAATCTTTTTTTTTTTACTTTCCACTTGTTTATTTCCAGTTACTGATGGCCTAGGAGATGTGGAAGGAAGATACAATTTGCAGGCAACAGAGACCACCAGGCACTGAGTCCAAATTAGGTGAACAATGAGGTGAACTTCTTCCTTAGCAAAGTAGATGGCCCTCTAGAGCAGGGGTAGTCAACCTTGGCTCTTTTATGACTCGTGGACTTCAACTCCCAGAATTCCTGGGCTCAGAAATTCTGGGAGTTGAAGCCCACGAGTCATAAAAGAGCCAAGGTTGCCTACCCCTGCTCTAGAGCAATACTACATTGTTGGGGGAAAGCAGGCTGCTGATAGTTTATAGGAACTAAGAGCAAGGCAGGAAGGCCCATTCACAAGTTCAGAAGAAACAAATGAATATTGCTTTTATGAGGGAACACAATATTCATTAGTATCCCTGTTTAGCTGCAGAGTTCAATGATTAACAACAAAGATTGGAAAAGGGGTTGATGGTGAGGATATTTGCAAGAAGCAACGGGTGGAAACTAATCAAGGAGAGAAGTAATCTAGAACTAAGGAGAAACTTCCTGACAGTGAGAACAATTAACCAGTGGAACAACCTGCCTCCAGAAGCGGTGAATGCTCCAACACTGGAAGTTTTTAAGAAGAGACTGGACAGCCATTTGTCCGAAATGGTATAGGGTTTCCTGCCTGAGCAGGGGGTTGGACTCGATGACCTCCAAGGTCCCTTCCAACTATTATTATTATTATTATTATTATTATTATTATTATTATTATTATTATTATTATTGTTATTATTATTATTTAACTTGAGTATCTTTACAGTATTTCTCTTCCAACTAGGGTTGGTTCTCCCTCCACCCCCCTTTTTTAAAAAAAATCAGATTCTATAGGTTATGTTTCACCATTTTTTACTGATGATGTTTACAAATTTAGACTTCGGGGAATCCCAGCCCAAAAGGGAGCCATTTACATCATGCTGACAGGCCAATACTTTGTGATTGGCACCAGTAGCAGATCCCCCATTTTGTTGAAGGATGCTTTTTTGATCCAGATGGTTAATCAACTAACATATATCTAACAGCATATTTACTAGAAAGTATGACCATTTTACTTAAGAGGTGTTGAAAGGATTGCTTTACATTATCTTTCTTGCAACTGTAGCATAATGCATTATTTGATTGTGTTAAAAACTTAATGGATACTGCACTGCATTAATAAATACTAGAACATTTAATATACTGTATATGGGCTACAAAATGACCAGTAGATGGTAGCAAAGCAAAGTTATGTTTACCTCACTGCTGCCATCTAGTGCTCAACTGGATTTTTACTGCCCAAATCTGGAAGCCCTAATTTGGAAGTATTTGAGAGTCCTTTTGATTTGAAAATGTCATTTAACACTAACATAGTTATAAAGGATGGCTTTTGAAAAATTAACTTTACACATAATTTCTCACCTGATTCAGTAGAATGAGAAATGTTGATGTATTGATCTAGCCTAGTTTTGCAGAAAAGTGGGTTTATTTGTTGCCTTTACAAAGTTTTATTTATTTATTATTTAGATTTTTTAAGCCTTCATATAGTCATCCAACTCACTGGGATGACGAATAGAAAAAGTAACACAAGATTCCTCCCATCCGTACTTTGTTGTCTGTACTCCCATTTGCTGGCAAGACATTTTTATCATGAACATTCAGACATATTTTTTTTTATTTTTGTTCATTATTAGATTTATATCCCACCTTTATTTGTATGGCAAGGCAGTGCACATAACAGTTCTGCTTCCTACGTTTCTATAATAACAACTGTGTGACATCAGTTGAGCTGAGAGAAAGACAGAAAGTCACCCAGCCAGCTTTCGTGCCTAATGGAAAACTAGAATTCACCATCTCCTGGTTTCTAGTTAAGGATCTTAATACCTACCCTAAAGTGGCAGTTATGTACAAGGGGCAACAGAATTCCAATTAACTTGGAGATTAAGTGCACAACACACATTGATAAACATTAGCTTCATCCGTGTGGTTACAAGAATGTAAGATGCTTCCAGATTGTTCCGTACGCTGATGTCATGCAGCAAGGCGAGCTCTGCTGTTGACATCTGGATCAATTCAGTGACATCAAGAACTGCGCTAGCCCAAGTGCACAAGGTTAAGGCCAGCATTGAGAAAGTAAATACAAACTGCGTGCCTTACCTCAGCCTAACACATAAGCAGAATTAAATGTTTAAGCAGAATTTAATTTTTCTGATTAAATACATATGCTGTTGTACTATACAGATAGAAGGTGAAAGTGACATTTCAGTTTCTGAGCTGAGAGAGGCACAGCCTCTTATTTTCTGCCCTGAAAATAAACTTCCAAAGAAGTACATGCAAGTGGAAATACATTTTTGTCATTTGATGTATCCAGAGGTTTTCGGAGGTGCAGATACTGATTGTTCCATATTTCATACTCAATTATGGCTGGGAATTCATTAAATCTCCCAACAAAACTAAAAGGCAACAGGTTGATAGAGACAATTAAAAGTTTGTTCTACATAATGGTTGTAACATGTCAACTGGTTCTTTAAGAGCACTGGTTCTTGAGGTAATGATTACAATAAAAAAAGAGATATGGGTTAATTTTCTGTGATGTTAGTGCAGGGGTTGGCTCTTTTATGACTCATGGACTTCAACTCCCAGAATTCAACCCCCGAGCCAGCTGAGGAATTCTGGGATTTGAAGTCTACGAGTCATAAAAGAGCCAAGGTTACCTACCCCTGGGTTAGTGCATCACTGAATATTGATCCTGAGAAGAAATGAATGGAAAGGTGGAGGCTCAGAATGGCTCATTGAATGGGGAACCATCCTGTAACTCTTCCGGGGGGGGGGAGCAGGTTGTGAAAGATTGAGTGCCTGGTATGGGTGCCACTGATCTCTAGTATTCCTCCTAGAGAATTCATTCATTCCAGATCATAATAATGCTATGCTATCCCTCTGCATTGTCTTCCATAAATCATGGCATCACCCTCTGCACTTAGAGGGACCACAATACTTGTCCAGGTTTTAGATCTGTACAAAACTGATTTACAGATCTAGAACCGTAAGCTTCAGTTAACTTTCTAAGCATCTCTTTCAAATTAATCTGAATAATTTCTATCCCAAAAATCAGTTTGTGAGCATAAGTAGCATCCAGTTTCTCCAGACTGAGTTTCTTACTGCATATCTTTACCTCTTGGGGGCGGGGGGGAGGATAAAAATGCATAGATTTAGTGTTTATTATTATTTAGGTCAGACTTTATCTTGCACATATCCTTGAAAACCAGACTTTTTCTTCAACAATTCCAAAACTGAGCTCACAGTGACCCCTGCTGGTCATTATGAATTTAACTGAAAAGCTCATAAAATTATTAGCCATACAAAGGCCCAGATTTTTTTTAAAAAATAAGATCCTACAAATTAAAGCATCATAAATAAATCAATAAAACAAAGGGTCGTCGTTTTGTTCATTATTTATTTTGCTTAATTCCTCTTGTTCAGTGACAATAATTAGCACATTACTTTAATTTTAACTAGCACAATATTAATATATCGGATAGATATCAATAAATATGAATAATTAAATAGGTAATCACAAAGATTGAAAGAAATGTCCAATGCAATTCCATGCATGACTACTCACGGGCAACTTTTATTGAGTTCCTCCGTTGCAGCCTTTACTTGGGAAAAGGGCCCATTTGAATTCAGCAAGATTTCTTCAGAGAAGATAAAATTATACTTGCGCTGCTTATAGTGTTCCGCACCTAACTTAAATAAATAACATCTTAGCATATTAACACACCATTCCTTAAACAAATTACTCAGAAAAATCATTTCACTAATTTTGGGGGATGGTTTTCAAATTTGAGACATGAATATCATTTTATGGTGATTTTGTGTGGGTTTTCCCTTTCAAAATTACTCCTGTGTGAAGATTCACCTCTCTTCAATCCTGTTTTATACCACCTTTTTCAAATATGGTGAATGCTTCTATAGAACTGCTTCATTCCTATGTCTATTTCTCATTCCTGGACTCATTACAGCTGAGATCTCAACTATTTAGGAATTCCATTGTGTATAAGAAGATAACATGGCAATAGATAAAAATTGATTTGGGGGGGAGGATAGAGGAATCTCAAGTAATTATGCATGGTAAAATTTTCTTTTTAACTTTTTGCAAAAACTACAAAATGAAATATATTCTAACACTTTTTATCATTCCGAGATGTCATGCTGAAAAATGACAAGTAGCTACTGATTACCAATTGCACCTCCATTCGTATTTGGGGCTGCTACCAAATCTGGGTTGCAGAGATTCAGAAGACCACAAGGTGGCAGGAGAGAGCAGTGTATAATTTCATACAATCCCATAGTTGTCATGAAAGTCATGGGTTCCCATGCATCTCTCGACACGGTAGCTTCAGTGTGTATGTTAATAACCCTTAAAACATCGTGCTTTCAGTTTTTCATATAATAATCTTCATCCTAGGACTACAATAGACACCAGAATTTCTGCAGCTACATAAGGTGGTTGTTAAGTGAGCCATATGGTCGTTAAGCAAATCTGTCTTCCCCCATTGACTTTGCTTGTTGGAAGCCAGCTAGGAAGGTTGCAAATGGCAGTTAGGTGACCCCCCCCCCCCCGGGACACTGCAGCCATTGTAAACACAATTGAAATTTGATCACAGGATCGTAGAGATGTTGTAAGTTATAAGTCGCTTTTTCCAGTAATGTTGTATCTCTGAACAGTTGCTAAATGAATGGGTTGTAAGTCAAGGATTATCTGTACCATTATTATTCTAATGGACAGCACACCAACTCCAATGTTGTTCCAGCCTCATATTCTAGGCCAGGGGTAGGCAATCTTGGCTCTTTTATGACTCGTGGACTTCAACTCCCAGAATTCCTGAGGCAGCCATGCTGGCTCAGGAATTCTGGGAGTTGAAGTCCACGAGTCATAAAAGAGCCAAGGTTGCCTACCTTTGTTCTAGGCATTCAAAAATAATAAACTGTTGGACGGGTTGATGAATTGCTTTACACTTTTCAATTTGTGGAGTGTATTTGGAAGAGTTTCACATGTGCACGTTTGTTTAATCAGGTTTCAGTCATATATATCAGCTTGGTATATTATTGCCAAATGAAATGGGAAATGATATATTAGTTTCCTTTGACCATCCTGGCACTATTAATGGGTCCTGGCGATTGAAGGGATTATGGTAAACTTTCCAAGATTATGTTTTGAAAAGAGACTTCAAAATAGAACACATAATCTGGAGTTAGCATGGAATCACATTGAGTTTGTTATAGTGATTAAGGTAACAGGCAAGAGACTGGGAGAGCATGAGTTCTAAACTGCCTTAGGCACAAAGCCACATTAGGAGCCTGAACTAGTCATTTTCTTTCAGTCCTACGTAGGAAGGAAATGATGGCAAACCATTTCTGAAAAATCTTACCAAGAACCCTGCAGGAATTAGCCCAGGCAGTCGCCGGGAATCAAAAACTGACTCAAAAGGTTAGACAAGTAGTCCTTGACTTACAACTGCAATTGGGCCCAAAATTTCTGTCATAAAGCATGATCACATTACGTAGTCATGGCAATCCATGCAGACCCGGTTGGTCTCATTAACTGAATCCCATGGTCATTAGACAAGGCAACGTCCTGCCAGATTCCCACAACCAAAATCAGTAGGAGGTTGTAAGTCCCAGAACTGCAGGCAAGTAAATGACTATTGCTGGCTGGAGGGGAGGGAGCAAGTGGGCACACGGCAGTGAGGGTGGTGCGAGGGAGGATTAGGGAGGGTACAGAAGGGTGTGAGGGGGTGTGCAAAAGATGTGGAGTGGATCAGAGAGAGTGCATGAAGGTAAAAGGGGGTGCATGAGAGATGCTGCACAGGTTGGAAGAGGGTGTGCACGAGTGCACAAGAGGCATGGCATGGGTTGGAGAAGGTCAGGGAGGCTGTGAGGGCAACCAAGAGATTGAGGAGGGTGTATGAGAGTGCATAAGAGTGCATGGATCAGGAAGCATTCGCAAGAATGCATGAATGGCTGGTGTGGTACAAGTACGGGGGGCTGGAGAGGGGTGCATAGGTAGGGCAACTTACCCAACAACTTACAACCTTCCCTATTGATCATGGAATGCTTGGTAACCAGTCTTAAATTAGAATGGTCACAGTGTGTGTTATGTTTGGTGCTCGGTGAGGCATTCACGAGGCAGCAGGTGAACAACAACTCTTTATTAACAGTTCAAACAGAAGCCTGGCTAACTGCCGCTCCACCCCTATTTATACACTCAGCCACTAGGCGGCGGCCAATAGGATTCAAGTATTAGTTCCTGCTTTAACACAAGTTAATGAGCATGTAGACAGAAAATCTGGCCCTTAACAGACAGAGTCTTATGACTGTTTTTTCAACATTTCCAAGTAATTCTCCTCAATACATTGCAGTGTGGTCATAGGTCAAGGCCAACCTACACACACACACACACACAAACACACACATACTCACATATATACATACATACACATGGAATAGTGTATAACATTTGATGTATAATTTATCATTTAAATGGACTTTGACAAGATAGCTCAGGTAAAAATTGTGGCATTATATCTCTGCCTACTTTAATTGATCTTCCCTTGGTGGTGGTTGGTGGGTTTTTTTAAGAGCGGCAATCGAAGAAACCCGTACTTCTGGAATGAAAGTGTAATATGGATGGTGGCCCCTATGATTTGGAGAGGGTGTTTATGAGACCCTTTTCTATTCCATAGTAAACTGTTATAAAAACAGTGGAATATAATGTCATAAAAGCAACCAAAAATACAAATTTAATGAAATATCATATCAAAAGTGGGCTAAAACTTTGGATACAATATATCAGTGGTGGCGAACCTATGGCACGGGTGCTAGAGGCAGCACTCAGAGCCCTCTCTCTGGGCACATGCGCCATCGCCCCAGTCCTAGGCCTTCAGCTGGGTTTTATAAAACCTTTTTGCTTTAGGCCTCCGCTGCTGTGTGCAAAAAAAAAAAAAAAGGTTCAATCAATCAGTCAATTTCAACTTCTCGCAGGAAAAAAAGATCTTGCAAAGTTGGAATTGATTGATTGAACTTTTTAGTCCCACCCAATCTGCCGTTACCACCACAGCCACGCCCACCCAATGGGCCACACACCCCCAATTGGCCACACCCAGCCAATGGGCCATACCCAGCCAATGGGGCACACCCACCCGGCACCCGACGATGCATAAGTGGGTTTTGGGTTGCAGTTTGGGCACTCGGTCTCTAAAAGGTTCGCCATCACTGCAATATACATTGGAACAGTGGAAAAATAAATAGTTAAGAGGATTGACATTTACATCATATGATTTTATATAATGTAAAACTAATTACAATTATATACAAGTTATATAATATATAATTATAACATTAAAATTATTTAATGTTATAATTTAAAAGATAATTTTTATAAAATTAAAATTTATAAAATTATCACAGAAAGATCAACAACTACAGTACACCTACATTTATCAGTGACTGGAAACCTTTTATGAACTTTTTTGCTGAAAAAAGAGAAGAATGAGCTTGTGATTTATGGGTCTGAAGATTAGAAAGGATGGATTATGGGAAGAAGGAAATTATGATGTAACTTTAGAGAAGGGGGGGCAAATATAAATGCATTTATAACCACTGTCAACAAGATTGGAAGTAACTTATTTATAATCTTTCCTTTCATTTTCATTCATTTTGTTTTTCTATTTTCTTTATTCGTTATTTACTATTTTTCTTTATAATCTTTATTTTTTTTCTTTTATGATTTTTACTTTGTTAAAAAAATTCAGTAGAAAATATCAATCCCCGTCCCTAAATTATAAAATAATTTCAGACTCAGCTATCAAACTGCAAAATGAACACTTCCTTTGTTCTTCATGAAATAAATGTCCAAACTGAAATAGATCAAGATAATCCACTTCCCTTAGTAGTCCCTAGAGGTGAGATAAATCATCACCTTTGCAAACTTAAGAAAACACACTTTCAAACACCAGAAAATGGAACCACGGATAGGATAGGATAGGATAGGATAGGATAGGATAGGATAGGATAGGATAGGATAGGATAGGATAGGATAGGA
>NW_015386736.1:271323-272495 GCF_001527695.2 Protobothrops mucrosquamatus | reverse complement strand
AATAAATGTCCAAACTGAAATAGATCAAGATAATCCACTTCCCTTAGTAGTCCCTAGAGGTGAGATAAATCATCACCTTTGCAAACTTAAGAAAACACACTTTCAAACACCAGAAAATGGAACCACGGATAGGATAGGATAGGATAGGATAGGATAGGATAGGATAGGATAGGATAGGATAGGATAGGATAGGATAGGATAGGAAACTCAGTCATTCTAATTAATGTTTCCTTCCTTCCTTCCTTCCTTCCTTCCTTCCTTCCTATTCCTGGTTCTGCTTTCTGGTATTTGAAAGTGTGTTCTCTTAAGAAACCTTAGCTTTTTATCAATATATTATATTACTGAGTGGATCAGTTTGCAAAGGTGATAATTAATTTTTTCTTCCTTCCTTCCTTCCTTCCTTCCTTCTTTTCTCTTCAGGTATGAGGAGTTTGTTTGATTTTGCAAGACATTTAGCATCATCTTCATTCTTTTTCAGCATATTTCAAGACACGTAAGGATATTTTTTCGGGATTATTGTGGACATCTTTTAGGAGTTCATGTTGAGTGTTAAATTCCCAGGGCACCCAACCCTCAGTATTAGCATTTTATCTACATATTCACAAAGTATAATAAGAGCAATGGTGGTTATCTGAATTTTTGCCACTCATAATTAGCCTTATGTTTAGAGGTGGTCTTGGAGTCATCATTTTCACTGGGAGTACAGATGGTCTCAATAACTAAGAGCTGCCCATACTGAATCTCACTTGGAATCATTTATTCATATTCTATTTTTTTTTTTACATAATTGTATTGAAGTTTTTGGTAAACATAAAAAACTAATACAAACTAAAGTAGAAGAAAAAAGGGGGGAAATGTTTAGAAGGTGCAGAAAAAAGGAAAAGAAACAAAATAGAAAAGAAAAGAAAAAGTCAACAAGGGCAATAATCAAAATATAGCTTCCTACCTTTGTCACACCGAACATAAGCTAATGCAATTTTCCACCCTCTTTTAAAGTTAAAAATAAAAAAGTTTTTTAATAACTTAAATTTTATTAATACACAATCCAGAAATCATCATTTTTCAGTGTTGGTTCAGCAAAAAGTCCATTAGGGTTTGACAGAAATATCAAATAATTTATCCCTAATCAAATAGCCCAACTTTATATTCCTTCTTTTTGCTCTTCTCAATCT
>NW_015386736.1:265574-271161 GCF_001527695.2 Protobothrops mucrosquamatus | reverse complement strand
CAATTTTCCACCCTCTTTTAAAGTTAAAAATAAAAAAGTTTTTTAATAACTTAAATTTTATTAATACACAATCCAGAAATCATCATTTTTCAGTGTTGGTTCAGCAAAAAGTCCATTAGGGTTTGACAGAAATATCAAATAATTTATCCCTAATCAAATAGCCCAACTTTATATTCCTTCTTTTTGCTCTTCTCAATCTTAAGCTTTAAATCATTCCAATTGTATTGCAGGATTTGATCTTTCATCGATCTTTGTCATTCAAGAGGTGTCATCAAAGCCTTTGTCCGTCTACTTTATAAATCTCATTAAAAGGGGGACTTACATTAAGAGGCATCATCCAGGATTTCTTCTCAAAAGCCATTCCATGTCCAGATCCTTTTCTTCTCATAAAGAGGCATCATCCACAATTTCTTGTAGGAGATCTTCCATGTCCAGTTTTTTTTTGTGACTTCTCTTTTGTATTCCTATTTTTTAAAAAATCTCAATTTTGTTGTTTTCCATGCCTTCAAACTTTATAATGTCTCTGTCAGATAAGTTTCTAAAAACATATTCCTTGAAATTTGTATTATTTTGGAAATTTGAGATATTAATATCTCTGTCCAATTATGAAAACAAACCTCTTTAAAATAAGAAATGTTTATAGCCAGCTTATCTATTTTAACACTTTTCTGCATTGTTTCCTATTTGCAAATGTCATTAAGCCTCAGTTCCAGTTATGGATTTAGTTTCATTTGAGTCATTTCCCACAACTACATTATTTAATTATATACTTGTTTTTCCAAATCTTACAGCAAAAATAACCAATATTCCAACTCTCTGTGGTTTCCCAATCTGTTTAAAACTTCTTAAATCAAAATGCTTTTGTTTCTATTTTATTTTTTTGCTAATTGGGTATTAAATTCTGAAGTCTGTTTAAAATGTCTTAAATCAAAAGAAGATAAAAGTCACCAAATTAAACTCACCATTTTGAAGAACTCTAATATCCATAAAGTGGTTAAACTGAACATCTCTGAATGTCATTAGAACATGGGTGTCAAACTCGCCGCGTCACATAACGTGTCGCAACATATCATGACTTTTTTTGCATTGCCAGAGCTGGGGTGGGCACGGCCTCCCCATGATACAACCGGCCTCCGGGCCAGCAGTTTGACACCCCTCCATTAGAAGTTAGTGTAATTAAAAAATAAACATTAGAATTAGAGGTTCAGTTCTTATTAAAGCACACTTGTACTGCTGAAAACAAAGATGTCGTCTCTCTTAATTTCTGGCACCCAAATCCATGGAAGGCTACAGTTTTACAGTCTCCTCATGAGGAGCTGCCATTTAAATCACTCCTTCTTCTTTCCTTCTCCAGAGAGCTTTGAAGGACTATTCACCAGTCTTTCATTCTACACAGTGGTCAATGTTTCTGCTCATTCGTGGTGACATCTTCAGTTCAGCCATGACTAATAGCAGAAGCCTGAATTTTTCCATGTTCAGTTGAATCTCTACAAGGGATTCTATGTGAGGCCATTTTGGGAAATGGTCTGGAAGCTGCATTTTATATAAAATCCAGCTGCTAGGTTTTCTAAATGAAAGGTTAGATAAAAGTACTCCAATAGCCTAATTGGCTGCCAGTTTGTTTCCAGGTACATTCTGAAATCTTGATTCTGAATTTTAAAGCCTTGAATAGGTGTAAGACCTAGGGTTTTTTTTAAAGTTGTGTCTCCTCCCCTTGCTTTGGTCAAATCTGTCAGCTAAGCCAGGTTTTCTAAAGGAGAGGATCGTCTTACTTGGTTTGTTTTATTTTGTTTTTAGTGCCTTCAAGACAGTGTTGACTCCTGGTGATTGCCTAGACAAGTCCTCAGTTTTCTTGACAAGATTTCAGAAGTTGTTTTCTCTTGTAACCTTTCTAGGGCTAAGAGAAAGTGACTGGCTCAAGGTCACTCAGCTGGTTTTGTGTCTAGAACTCCTGGACTCCCAGTTGCTAGCCTACATGCCTTTGCAGTACATCAAACGGGCTCTCACCTCACTTGTAGACCGGTGCTTATACAATATTCTTCCTCATAAAGATGAATTGGATATCTGTATTGCTGTTCTCCCAAGCATTTGGCATTTTTGGTAATTTAGTATGGAAAAACTATATGTGTACAGTCCATTGGAAAAGTGCCTTACAGTGTATATTTCTTAATATGACCAAGTATTACTGCATTTTGTATTTAAATCATTTAAAATTCTTTCATGGGTTTTGTAATATTCTCAGAAAAACCTTGTTATCGGGTTGATTGAAAGTTATAAAATTTTCATTCTTAGTAAATATATGTTATTCAAAATTAGATAAAATGGGCAGTTTTAAAAGCCTGTTTTAGTATTTAGGGAAAAAATATCACCAGGTGGCAGCACTCCATAATATTTTGAAAAGTTGTACCTGTCGGGTTGAGCATAATCAACCTAGTGGAAAGAGGAACAAAACAAGAATTATACCCAGCCAATTTTCCATAAAAGTTCTCATAAATTGTGAAGGATGAGGTCTATTTCTTTAATTCATATTTTGCTCACTAATTTACAAAGTTCTTATTCATATCTATTGGAAACTACTGGAAAACATCTGAGTCCAGAATATAACATCACCCAGAATGTGGTGGAAATTTTGAACTGGTGTCTGGGGGTTGTGAGAGACTGGATAGAACAAAATGAAACCCCAAAGGTAAGGTGCTGTTTGTTCAAAAGCCTCCCAGTTCCAGAATATCTTGATCTTTAGTTCTGAATGGGGTGGCTCTATCATGGGTGGCAAAGTCTGGGCGTTTTCCTAGGCACACGGTTCCTGTTAAATTTGCAGCTATGACTAGGGGAACATTTACTTATCCTTGGCTGGTGTAGTTCAGATGGCACTGGGAGCAGTAATAACCTTTATCATTTCATGGCTGGATTACTGCAATCCACTCTAAATAGGCCTGCCCTTAAAGATGATTCAGAAGTGCAAAATGCACATGCTTCCTGAAGAGGTGAGGGCTGTTAATTAATAATACGAATGTTGAGGAGGTTGCATTAGTTGCCATTAGACTTCTAAAACCAATTCAACCTGTTAGTCGTTACCTGTAAAGTACTTCATTGATATTACTTTTGGGACCATCTATGTCAGGGCTTTTCAACCAGTGGTATGGGTACCACCTGTGGTACATTGGCACCTGGCAGGTGGTACGCGACCATCCTAGAAAAGTGGTAGTGGGGGAGGGGAATGAGCTGAACTGGTGGCAGCACCGCACAAGCCTGAGTGAGAGATGGCTGGAGCTGCAGAGCTGTCAGGGCTCAGCGGAAGCGCCAGGATCAGCGCCAGGCTCCAGCTGGAGCTCGGCACTGATCCTGGTGTTTCTGCTGAGCCCAGATAAAGCGCCGATCAGCTGGAATATTGCAGCATCTCCAGGGTCTTGTGATTTACATTCAGATGCTTGGCAACTGATTCATATTTATGATGGTCACAGTGTCCCAGGGTCATGTGAAGTGACCAAAACCTCCTGCAACCACCCAGCAGACGGGGGGAATAAAAACCAAACACCACCCCACCCCCACCCCCGCTGCCAATCCTCAACAGAAATGCTCACAACAATGAAAACCTTGGAAAGGAGGAAGAGCGCGGGCAGGCGGGCAGGCAGGTGTCTTGCTCGGCTGTGGCTTGGGGGGCACTTTTTTCAGTGCCATTGTAACTTCGAACAGTCACTAAGCAAACTGTTGTAAGTCAAGGACTACCTGTAGTTTATCACTTTTTTCCTTTTTTTTTTTTTTTTTTGGTCATCAAGTTTTTGACATCTTGCTAGGCGACTGGTGGTACTCGGATATTGCCATATCCTAAAAGTGGTACAATGGGTGAAAAGGTTGAAAAGCCCTGATCTATGTATCTCAGATAGAACTTGCCTACCAATAGTTGTTGGCAAAAACAGCATGCTGTGGGTTTTTCTCCAGGGGTTTAAGATGCAAGAATCTGAAAGCAGGCCTTCTCAATTGCAGTGGAATAGCCTATCCTCCCCGCTCTCCCCCCAAAAAAAGTTAGGATGATTCCCCTTCCGTGTTGTCAATCAGGAAAACAGTTAACATTATGCTTTTCAGAATTGCTGCTTAACTGGTAGCCCTCACAGGGAGAGATTTGTCCAAAGAAATAAGGACATTAAAATTGGAGGCCAAACGTCTGGATCAGTAACAGAATAAGAATCTTCAAAGCAAAGAGAGGACACAGATTAAGGAAAAATAAAGTTGCTGCTGTTAGACAGCTTGGAATCAGTCAGAAAATGAAAATTGGTGACCTCCAGACAAGGGAGACTTTGTCTTAAGCAGCAGAAAAGCAGAGAGTAAAGCTCAGAAATTAAGAAAAGATATAAAAATGAGTTGTGGAGCTAAGCAAAAGAGATGTCCGGAGAAAAAGAAAAAGAAAAAAGGAGCACCTAGCATGGTTATAGCTAGGAACAAAAAAAGAAAATGAGAGGTCAGAAAGAGGCAGCATAAATAGATAAGCAAATGAGACAAAGCTTTAAACCAAAATATTCAGAAAGATTACTAAGGAGTAAGTCATAGAAAGAGAGCACAAGATTTTTTTCCCCCATGCATAAATCTCTCCCTGTATTTAACATGATTGAGGGAAGAGATTGAGGAATCAGCTATATTGCTGACCAATTGATGCAAGAGAGGAGGCCAGGTTTTCACCACGGAGGAAATGATCCAATGGATATCTGGGAGTGGCTTCAAAATAGAGACCATTATTGGATGACCAAAGCCCTGCATTGTTTTACTATGTGTTGCACACCTCACACACATGTAAAAAGGGCACATCTTTGATTGCTGGTTGTACCCTCCACTTTGAAACCAGTGAGTGGTCATTGCTGCAGAGCCCTTAGCAGGGGGAACCTTTATTTTTGAAGAAGCAGGAGAAGGAGCAGGCAGGCCAGAATGGAGGAGACCCAACCCAAAAGAAAGGATGGCGTTAAAAACTGTGATGTTTTCTATTTTTAGTCTTCGGCATTATGCAAAAGGGAGGTAGATTCGATTGGTTTAAATCCTTGGAAAAGAACCTTTGAAGGAATCTGCTCAGCCTGTTGCATATATATTTGTGAAAAAGAAGAAACACTGCTAGTTTCTCAGCAGGCCTCTCTGCAGGACTCCCAACGAATTCAATAACAGTGATATTTATGTCATCACTTATGTAAATAGCTGGTTATTTTAATCTGCAACTAGTAAAGACATTCTTGTCCTCATGTGACAAGAGATTCAATATTGTTCTCAGTGGAAGCCAGAAGCATGTTAGAGAAGAACAATTATTCACAACAGCCCCCCACTTTGGTAATTGTAGACTCAACACCCAACTTCTTTTTAAAGCTGGGGAATTCTGGGAGTTGAAGTTTACAAATCTTAAAGTTGCCAAGGTTGGACACCCCTGTTTTAAAATGAATTACAAGAAGATCATAGACAATCATGCTTGGGGTATCTTCAGGAAATTGGTTTCTTAAACAAAGGACAACTTTGACGTTAAAGATATAACTACCTACTTATATTATTTTAAAGGTTGTTCTATGGCTTTTATGGATGAAAATCATTCAATGTGACAAAAACAGACTGTATG
>NW_015386736.1:245157-264585 GCF_001527695.2 Protobothrops mucrosquamatus | reverse complement strand
GGAGGAAAAAGGGGAAAGAAAAGTGAGCGGGAGAAGGGAAAAAGAAAAAAAAATGCATTGACTTTTGACTTCCTCTATTGCAGTAGAATGAAGCATTAACACCAAGCCACAACTTTTTACTTTTCAATAATAGTATAAACTACCCAAAGCTATTTGCTTTGTATTTTGTATTTTACTGTATAATCTAATAACATGTAAACATATTTTTTAAAAAACTAAAAATTCAGTGACTATCAGAGATGAGTTTGTAGTGTTGACAAGGCTACAAAAGAAAGACAATTCACTTTTAAACCCTATCACTAAAAATATAGATTTCAAATTAACCAGACTGTGTTGATAAGATCTTGCTCCCAGTACTGTGTTTACTTCTGGTCATGATTCTTGGAGAAGAATTGAACAAACTTGAAGCAGTCAAAAATGGATGATAGGAATGATCAGGAGACTGATAAGTACATTCTACAAGAAAAGTTTGAGGGATCTCCATATGTTGAGCTGAGGAAGCTACTCTTCAAATGCTGGAAGGTATGCCACATAGAAACAGGCAGGTGCCAGATGAATATTAGGGAATATTAGGGAAAACTTCCAAGATAAGAACAATTTGACCAGCTGGCTGGGGAATTCTGGGAGTTGAACTCCTTCTTCTTCTTGTGCCATATCTGTTATCGGACGTTAGCGATCATGTTGGTGATCCTGTTTTTATCAGCAGCCACACAAAAAAGTGCTGCTGAGTTTTATCCAAACCAATCCCTTAGATTTTGAAGCCACGATGTTCTTCTTCTGCCTGGACCTTGAAGTCCACAGGTCTTAAATTTGCAGAGTTTGGACACCTCTGCTCTATTCTAAGCCATGCTCTCAGCCCTGCAGTCAGGCTGGAGCCTAAGTTTTGTCTTTCTTGAACAGTCAGGATTCATTAAAAGAATATCTTGTTTTAAGAATAGGAATAATTGTAGTTAAAACAGCAGACATGAGATGAAGATGCTGCTTTTAAAAATTCAGAAGATTCCGAATATTTTTCTCTACCTAGAGTGGATTTTTTCATGGTGCCCCATTTCTTTGTAATTACTGAAGCTGGCCACAGGGTGGCGCTGGGCCACATGTCAAATACATTATATCCCACAGAGTCTCCCTATGTAATCCTCAAGTAGTTCCTGAACATTCTTTTTCCAGGCTTGAAAAAGAAAAATGTTCCTCTTATTTGCTGCTGATTGAAGATTATAACTCTTCTCAACCTCCACCCAAAAAAGACAAATAGCTGCCCTTGTTAAGAATGATTGTTGCATGGGGATGTTTTTGAGAATTAGTGCTGATGAGGAAAGAGGCTATTCTCCATTCCCAATAGTGTGACCACCATCCAAAATCACCCTTATGCTATTATCAGGATTTAAAGTAACCTCCCCTGATATGAGAGGAGGTTTCACTGTTCAGGATGAAAACATCTGCCAGAGTTAGCAAAGTTCAGCTAAAATTCAATTTATGACAGTAGCAGCTGGTTCAGATTGTTTACAGGCAAGGGCAGAATCAGGAGAGGAACTAAAAAAAAACACCAGGCAGCTTAAGATATGGAATTAAGGTGTAAAGGCAAAAGATTTGAAATTCAAGAATACAGACAGAAAGGGAATCCAAAGTACCTTGGCTAAAGAAGCAGAGAACAAGTTACCAAGTAAGATGACAAAGGCTAGAAGAAAATAATAGTATTGTATTCTAATTCTAATGTTCAGACAAGGAGATATATACATACATACATACATACATACATACATACATACATACATACATACATACATACACACACACACACACACACATATATATATATGTAACCTTCACTGGGCAAAATTCAAAGAGTTAGGACAACAATTATTGAACCAATATAACTCAAATGGGCTATACCTCAGAATGCTGATCTCTATGAGTCCCCTGGGAATATTTGGGAAAGTTGTGAACACTTCAGTGCCACCACATTTTCTGACTATACTTTCCAGAAACCCAAAAGTTGTGTAGTGCAAGGGAAGACGGAAAGGTTTTGTCCCTGCCTTCTTTCCCACCGGCCTTTGGCCCCCGCACCCAATTGGCTGATGGCAAGCCTCAACAGGTGAGCAGTGATTGACTGCTATGGAACTGAAGCTGAAATTTGAAATCTCTCAATAGCAGTGGGTGGTGAAGTAAGGATGACTTGGATGCCTGCTGGTGAGGTAGGGCTGGCTGGGGATGCCAGTGGTTGACAAATAAGCCATTCCCTGGGGGGGGCTTTGGGGTCATGCTGGGAGCAGGGGTGCAGTTTTGCTTATGGTCTACAGTTGCCTTTATTCCCCCTTCTCTCAGCATAGTGGCAGGCAGTTCCATACATCGTCCAAGGAGGAGAAGAGATGTTTGATGCTCCCTACTAGTTTCCCCACAAGCAAAGTCAATGGAGAAGCCAGCAGAAAGTCATAAATTGACTGATTTGGAACAAAGGCTGACATTTCTCAACAGCAGTGGGTGGCAAGGGAAAGACGAAGGAGTGATTCGGATGCCTGCTGATGAAATAGGGTTGGCTGGCGGGGTGTTGGCACTTCATGGGTGAGGAGGAAGAGGAGTGATTTCCAAATTCCCTGCCAGCTTCCCACAAGCAGTGTCTGTGGGCAAGCCAACAGGAAGTCAGAAGTCACTCCCAGACCCACTGCTTTATTTTAATCCATCCATGGTAATTCAATTTATTGGATGATAAACAATGACATAACACAGCCACCAAAATGATTTACTGGAATAGCAATAAAAATTACCATGTGCTAGTAATGAAAAAATTGTGGGATTTTCAAAGGCAAACTGATAAAATCTTGATATATAACACACCAGATTTAACTGTGGTTGAAAAAAAAAAGTGTAGATAACTGATGTGACTATACCAGGAAATAATAGAAGAGAACAATAAAAGATCACAAAGTATCAAGATCTGAAAATCGAAATTGAAAACCTATGGCATAAACCAACCTAGTGGTTGTCATACGAAACAAATCTTGGATGGCACTTAGAATATCTGCCCATTGACAAAATTTTCATCTATCAGTTGTAAAAGGCCACGTTGCTTGGATCTGCAGATATACTAGGCCGATACATTATGGCAGTGGTCCCCAACCTTTCTGGCACAAGGGACCAGTTCCGTAGAAGACAATTCTTCCACGGATCGGGGGAATGTGTTTTCGCATGCAACCTAGATCACACGCATGTCCAGATGAAGCTTCAACTTGCTCATCTGCCGCTTGCACAGCCCAGTTCCTACCAGGTCACAGACCGATACCGCTCTGCACCCTGGGGATTGAATTATGGCATCCTAGGTCAGTGGTGGCGAACCTATGGCACGTGTGCCAGAGGTGGCACTCAGAGCCCTCTCTGTGGGCGCGCACGCTGTTGCCCCAGCAGAGTTCGCCAGAGTAGCAAGCATGTGGCGTTTGGAAGCAACGGGGCAGGAAGTGAGCAAGCACGCGGCGTTGGCCCCCTGGGGATGCCCCGGAGATGGTGAGGGACTGGTCCCTGCCACCCTGGTCCTGACCCGCCCACCCCACCCACCCAGTCTGCAGTGACCACCGGAGCTGTGACCACCACAGCCATGCCCACCCAGTGGCCATGAGCACTCAATGGGCCACGCCCCCCCTGAAAGCACCACAATGCTGATGTGGCCCTGGCACTTTGCAATAAATAAGTGGGTTTTGGGTTGCAGTTTGGGCACTCGGTCTCTAAAAGGTTCGCCATCACTGTCCTAGTTTTTTGGGAAGAACTTGCTATATATGAAGCTAACACCAGCTAAAGAACTGGTGGAACTCTTCATATTGTGAACTGTAATAATTTAGAAATAAATGTAATATAGCTTCCCATTCCAGTGGACTCTGAGTGGCTAACAAAATAAAATACCAAATTAAAACAATTAAAACACAAACAAAATGAAAACTCAGACTAAACAACCATTAAAACAAGGCAGGACAGTCCCCTCCCCCTTGCACGCATGCACTCAAATACATTAACCCCAGCCTAGGACTAAAAACAAGTTATAAAGACTGATAATGCTTAACTTCCCTGCTACCCTTTTTAATCCACCCACAGTAGTTAATTCTCTGCATCTGGTTGAAAAGGTAGGAGATGCCTTTCTAGACTGAGTGTCCCTGTCTTTCCAAAGACACCAGCTTTGTGCATATCAGGCTCATTAAGATCCAGTAGTTACCAAAAATAAAAGTGATGTGATGTGATGCTGGAATACTGCAAAGCAAAGTGCCAGTCCTTCAGGATCATGTTCATTTCCCAAAATGTTTATAGGGCTCAGATACACTTTCCAGATACTTTCGGAGGGGGGAGGGGGGGGAACTGCGAGTGATTCCACTCCAATGCTTTTGGAGGAATGCCTGCCTATCTCCCTAGAGGAGAAAAAAGGCAACAGAAGCCCAAGAAGATTAAAAGTATCCTGGCGAGGGAGGATTAAAGAAAGCTTTTCAAATCAATCTTAACTAGTTGCCTATGGATATTTTATGACTGCCCCATATTCACCATCGTGGCATTTTATGAGACTGCACGCTACAACCTATTCTCAAAAGTCCAGATTTCCATCCAATCGGCTGCCGTGGTCAAATAACATCACTGTACTTCTGCATCCCTTAAAGTTTAATTAGCCTGATAACTGCTTAATTGCAGTTGGTATAATTGCTATTATTCTAGAACCAGAAACAGGTTGTTCTCTTCTGTTTTATTGATCCAAAAGGGTCTGTTTGTTAATTGGTTGGAGGGCATCCAAAAGAATTCCATCACCATCTTCCCTCTCAAGGCGAACAGCTGCAGAGACTGAGAAAGTGTAGTGTCTATTCAGATAGAGATGAGGGAACTTTTTTTAAAAAAAATATTAAAACTATTGTTAACTCTGCAAGTACCAGATTAGAGGCAGTTGAAAATAAAATAAATCAGCTGGAATACCGGGTAAAGTTTACATCTGATTTAATGAAGATAATTCAGGCAAAAATAACAGAGCAGGAGTGTCCAACCTTGGCAAATTTAAAACATATGGACTACAATTCCCAGAATTCAACAGCCAGTCTTATATTTGCTTCAGCAGAATACTAGAGTACTGGATTACTATTTTCAATCACAGAAAATAAGAAAGGAATGCAGGTTGTGTTTAATAATTCCTGGTTTACAAAGATCCAAAGACATTCCTCCTAAAACAGAATAGTCCAGACACATTAAAATCTTAGCCCCTGACAAGATGCGTTTCTCTATAGATTTTCTCCCTAAATATAAAATAAATACCACTTTGAAACACTTGAAAGGGCATTATTTGATTTTTAAAATAAAAACCTTCTTAAAAACGGTAGTGATTTTTAACTAGCCTGGATTTTCTGTTTTATGTGGAATGTCTTTGGTTCTTTATAGGCCAGGAAATATTAAACATAACCTGCACATCTCTCTTATCTTTTGTGATTAAAAATAATAATTCAGAATCTAATATTCTGTTGCTGGACAAATTCTGGGAGCTGAAGTCCATAAGTCTTAAAGTTGCCAAGTTTGGACACCAGTTTTGCTTCTGGGTCCAGTTTTGCAAATGTTGTTGTTGTTGAAAACAAAAAAAAATGAAAGGAGAGAGACTTTGAAAGTGTATAGTTCAAAAGATCCTTCGCAAGCTATAATATAGCTTCCTATAAACATCCCCTAATTCTGATTTTTAAAAAAGTTAAAAACACATTAAATATGTCTAATTATCTCATTATACAATTGAATGGAGAAGCTCTTCGTTTCCCAAATAACAATAACTGATTTGAAATGAGTCATGGTGAACTTTTCCTTGGACCATCACAAAATGAGCTGGACTATTTCTCATTCTGAAATCTGGCCATGAAGTGCATCAGGTGATCTTTGCACAACCTTTTTTTATTGTACAACCTATTAATCTGTGCCAGAGTCCTATATATTTAATGAAATGTGAAAGTTTTTACATATATGCAACTGTATATGTACTGAAGTCCCTAACTTCTGCTGAAGAAAGTTGTGAGCCACAGGGTAGATGGGGCACATGTCTTAGAGTTCTGCAGCCCCCTGAATAACTATTATCTCCATCATAAAAATTAGGCTGGCTATTAGTGTCAGGGATCATCATTGATATATAACTGCCAAGGGTGCTTCCCCAGCAGGCAGTTCCAGTCAGATGCCTCTCCTCTGGGCTGGTAACACTTTATTTTATTTTTTTTAATTGGCTGAGCAAGTAATGAAATGAGCCAGGAGCATCATCAACATTGGATGTCTTACTCACGCCCCACCTCTTCACTGGGAATGGGTGGTTCCATTTAATCCCAGATTGAGAGTAAAGGAAACTGATTCTGACAAGGGGGGTGATGTTAATGAACCCAAGACACATTACAGAATGATTATCAGAAACAAGACACCAGTAGATGCCATAAATTGAGCCCATAAAGTCAGTAAGTAGCTTTTGAAAACAAATTAAAATGGCCAAATCTTGCAAGAACAGCAAAGTCTCGTAACATTCAAAATTAGATTATGAAATCATGTGGAATTCTTTTACATCCCTTCCTATCCACTAAAGATGGGATTTGGCCAGCCTTGGCACGAAATCTCAGTATTTGGAAGCTGCTTTAAGAAAGGTTGCATATTCATGACAAATATGATTTTGAGGCGTGCAGGGGGGCATAAAATAATATTTATCCTACTTTTTTGTAAAAAAAAAATTGCACACCCATATGGTAGAATTTACTGTTTCAAACTATAACATTGCCTAGAATAGGGTTGATTGATAGTCAGTGAAATTATTTTAATACCACGAATTGTCCATTCTGGATCATCTGAAATTCCTGAATCCTTTTCAAAGGCAGAACTGTATAAAATGTGCGTGTGTAAGTCCACTTCAGATGTAAATTCTGTGTTTCCTGGTCAAAATTGACAAATTCAACAATAAGAACAGATAACCCATTTCTTTGGCTGTGTGTGAATAAACCCCAGTTTTATTAAAGCTTAAGATTTATCGCTCTATTTCAATAATGTTTGTTTCTTTAATGAGAAAATCGTCTTTAAATGAGATTAATCCCACAATCAGGCAATTTTCTAGATGCAAACAGAAGCCTCTTATCAATTAGGGGAAATTATGCCATACCTCTGCATTTGTAAAGAGGTATTACACTTTTGGAACAGTGATAAATAAACAATGTTTAAAATTTATCTGATTAATATTTTATTGCCTAGTATTATAACTCAGTTGCCCTCCAACACTTCCTTGAGCGAAGGTTTCATCAGAAAGGATGCATCTGTTTCCATTTTATAAGGTTCACTTCACCTTGTAAAACAAACCAAAATATGTCTCTATCTTTTACAATTAAATTAGCACATAAAGTGTAGGATAACGATCTTGATTTCATATTCTTGCTGGCTAGCACTATGCAACATTGTACACGTTTGAGGTACTCGTGATCTTTATGATCCATGGTCTTTATGGCCATGGGTGCAACAGCCCTCTTCAAAAGTCCGTGATCCTTTTTCCACTTCTTGTCAAAATGGCTGTTAACAGCTGGAAGCAGAAATTAAGGCTTGGTGTGTCCTCAGCACAGGAATTACATTTTTGAATCAAATTGGTCTGTAGTTGAATGAGATCCTGCTTTGTAATTCACTTTGAGCACTCCGTGAATGAAACACAGACTACAGAAAGGAAGATCCTCACAAGCAGAGCATTCAAGACTTAACAGTTAAAAGCATGCCAAATGAGCTGCCCCTTGACTGTTTTTTTTTTTCTGAAAGGAGAAGAAGAGAGTGTCAAATGCTTCTCTCAAGGGAGTATATTGTATACCCTGGGATCAATGTGTTGTCTGTGTAAAAAAAAAAGTCTTTGCTTTAGGAAACTATCTAGGGAAAGGAGAGGTTTCACTACATGAAAACTTTGTTTTAATCAATGTACAGTATTTATTTTCTCCTATAAGATTTCATAATCAATTTTTTAATCTGGGATGGGAAAGGGGAAGAAGGAAAGGAAAAGATGTATGCAACAAGCCATGGAGAAAAAAAACAAACATCTGGTAAATCTCATTGTTCCAGATCGCCAATGTACCTTTCCGAATTCCATGATTTCCTGTGTATTGGACTAAAGTTTGCATTATCCCCTTGACCATGCTACCTTAGGATGATGAGAAGTATAGCCTAATATATCTTGACGGCACTACATGAAGAGTGACTGGCTTAAAACTTCATTATTCAATCCCTTTTCACCACCATGTGGATCAAGGATGCACTTCATTTTCCACTATTTTACATAAGCAATCAATGACAGCTGCACAGAGAAATTATTTTATACAATCTCCTTTGAACTGGAGGATATAGAATATGGGTGTCAAACTTGCCATGTCACGTGACATGTCGCGATGTATCGTCACTCTTTTTGCATTGCTGGCAATGGAGTGGGCACAGCTTCGGTATGATGAAACCGGCCCGTGGGCCAGCAGTTTGATACCCCTGATATAGAAATACATTGAAATGAAGCATACTAAGAACATCTGGGCTGCATGTCATGCATAACAGCTGTCCCAAGCTTGTTTCCTCCAGATATGTTGGGAGTTTGAGGGAATGCTGTCACAATCTATGAGTAGGGAAGGCTACAAACTGCACAAAGGTAATATGCCTTTGCCTATCACTCACCTTTCACCTGTCCTTCCCTTAGTTTATGATGTTTCAATAATTGATCTCTTAGATGTGAGAATAAATAAGGAAACCATAAAAACTTCCATAACATCAAATGAGGAGGGTGGCTTTGTACATTTTTGTAGCGGGCAGAGGAAATGACCTTGAAGAATAGGAGGAAGAACTACTATCAAGGCAATGATCAGATAAAAGGGGGGTGAGCCCAGGCCAGGAAAATAGCTTGAGAAAACATCTCTGATAAGCCCCTCCCTGATTCACGTAAAAATGAAAGGGAGGAGGGGTAAGCACATTCAGACTTGCAAGAATAAAAATAGTACTGGTCTACTTTGTAAGGCTGACATTTTCCTATTAAAGCCTCTCAAAGCTATCAAGTACTATATGTGTGTAGTTAATAATCGTTTGGGGTTGAATGCAGATGATAGATTCAGACACGCACAAGTCAACAAAGCAGGAATAGAATAGAGTAGAGTAGAGTAGAGTAGAGTAGAGTAGAGTAGAGTAGAGTAGAGTAGAGTAGAGTAGAGTAGAGTAGAATAGAATAGAATAGAATAGAATAGAATAGAATAGAATAGAATACCAAAATCCAAAAGTATCAATACTCTTGCTATCCTGCTTCTTCAAAGTCCACCAAAGACACTTACATAGAGTGTCACAGGGAATGCCACAGCTTGCCCTGTTCTGATCTTTGTAGGTATAGACATCTAATAGCATTTGAATATCTTTCCAGAACAATAGAATAACAGAGTTGGAAGGAACCTCAGGCAGGAAAAACCTTATACCATTTGAGACAAATGGTTGTCCAATCTCTTCTTAAAAACCTCAGTGTTGGAGCACCCACAACTTCTGGAGGCAACTCGTTCCACTGAGCTATTGTTCTAACTGTCAGGAAATTTGTCCTTAGTTCTAGGTTGCTTCTTTCCTTGATTAGAGAATAGATTGACTACCTCTTTTTTTGTGGCAGCCCCTTAGATATTGGAATACTGCTATCGTGTTTCCCTGAAAATAAGACTTATATTTCTTTTCCTCCAAAAGAGGCACTGGGTCATATTTTTGGGGGGTGTCTTACCTTAGGACCACCACAGCCAAGCCTCCCACACCCCAACATCTGTCGCGCTGTTGCTTGACTTCTTCAGTGGCCGCTTGCCGCCACTTGCGGCTGGACACCATGTGGCCATTGCGCCATTGCCGCTCTAAGGTGGAAATGTCCCGAAGCACCATGTGGCATCCTGCCATGAGTGATGGCAATGGCCCGAAGAGATGCTCGGCTGAGTGGCAGAAAAAGCCTAAAGCACCAAGTGTTGGGGCGTGGTAGGCCTGGTTGTGGCGGTCCTACCGGTAAGGTAAATGGGTGCGGGGTGCATGGGACAGCTTCACCCCTCGTACCCCCACCCCCAAACTGAGGCTTACTTTCAGGGGCGCTTATATTAGGCCCACCCCCAAAAAACCAAGCCGGGGCTTACTTTCTGGGGAGGCTTACTTTCGGGGAAACATGTCCCCTAGTCTTTCTTTTCATTAAACTAGATATACCCAATTCCTGCAACCATTCGTCATATGTTTTAGCCTTCAGTCCTCTAATCATCTTTGTTGCTCTTGTCTGTATTCTTTCTAGAGTCTCAACATCCTTTTTATATCATGGCAATCAAAACTGGATGCATTCTAGGATCTTCATGGGAGTTCTACCAAGAGCCAGTCTGCAACGTTATTTCTTGATAGCTTGTTCCTTTACTGTTGATGTTTTGGTTCTGAAAGGCAGATGCTATTCACTACTTTGATATCTCTATTGTCAATTCTACTGCGGGATGATCTAACTGATGTCACGAGATTGGTTTTCTTTATATTTAATTTCAGTTCTATTTTTTCACTGTGTTCTTTGACTTTACCTTTGCATCTATCAGAATAGTGCCATTGGCATAGCACAAGTTATTGATGTTTTTTCCTCCAGTTTTAAAACCACATTCATCCTCTTCCAATCCAATATATATAGATAAACAGAGAAATTAATTACTTCACCAAAACTAGGCCATAGGAGCACCTTATAAACATTATAAAGGATATTTGTATTTGATTGTAGTAATATTTTTGACTTATACTAGTTTTTAATGATCCCATGTAAACAAGTCAATATTTGACAAATTTTGATGAACCATTTTTCAGATACATAAACAATATAATGAAGAAGAAAAACAATAGGTAGGATTTTAAAATTAGAATAACAGAATTGGAAGGGACCTTGTAGGTCATCTAGTCCAACCCCCTGCCCAATTTTAATCTTCCTAAAAGTGACTTAGAATTTAGAGAGTAGCCAGGAATTTAAATTTATTCCATCTCATCAAAACCTGTTTAATTTTATAAACTTTTGTGCACAATTTACTAGACTACATAAATTTTCTGAAATTATTATTAACAAGTATCTAATATCTCCCATTTTGTATTTTTCAACTTACAGTTTCAACTTAAGCTTTGTATGAGTTCTGTCAACGTCCTGGACTGATTTGTAAGATAAGACGGTACTAAAGGTATCTTTACTGTCCTTGGGATATATTGTAGCTTCTTATAATCTAAGCATTCTGTTTTTTAAAAAAATATTACATTCTTTCACCAAGTTTTAGATGTGTCTTCTGCAGATGTACAACTTCATGCTTTCCACAAGTAGCAAGAGAAAAAGAGATTTTCTTGCCTGAAAAGGGAATGATTATTTAGTTCCCTTGCCCTGTTGCAACCTAACCAGAAGAAAAATGCCCTTTCCTACAGTGTATTGTTGAACGATGAACACAAGGCTCATTTGTCTGGGTGACCCTTTCCAAAGTCCCCTTTCTGCGCTCACTGCTGACTTCACAAACCTAATGTCACAACATCTTCACCTTTTCCCTAATGCCAAGTGACGACTGATTCCCCCCCCCCCACTGGAGATGCTTGTTTCCCCTCCACTTGCAGTCTGTGTGGCAGCTTCGCTAAGTGCCCACACAAAAAGACAACTTTTTCATAGGCAGCAGAGTCGGATTCAAAGGCCTGCCGGCCCTGTGGTCTGATCCTCCGAGTTTCAGATCACAGCCCTTTGAATGAACCACTTTGAATGAAGGCTTTGGGAAAGGAAGGAGGGGCAGCATCCCTCTCCAGCCCGACTACCAACTCTTTCCCTGTTGTCCCTTTTATTCCTTCAGCTTGGAAAGTGAACTAATACCATAAGGGGTGGGGGTGTGGGGGGGGAGATTGAGGCTCAATGCTTGTTTTTGTGACCTGCTATTGCTACACAAGTGGAGAGAGGGGAATGAGGGTGAGATACATTCGTAAATTCAGTATTTGTTGCAAACATGATTACTTTCTTATGGGATCTTTTTTTAAAAAAAAAAAGTTAGTAAATACTGAGGCAAATATTATGTTAAAAGGGGCATATTGCCAATAAGAATCCTTATAACTTTTTAAAAGCCAGATAAGGGTGCTTTAAGCTTTTAATTAGTTAAATCAAAAGATTACTCACTCTATTCCAAAGCAGCTGAGCAATTTTTAATTGGTTGGGCTGCAGACAGGGGTGTTCTGTTTTGGGGTTCTCGCCTTCCTCACTTCCTCACAATGGTAAGACAAAAAGATTGACAATCTGAGCTGAGGACTGGAAGGTGAAGGATTTTTTCACTCCTTCTTTCAGTACACCGTGGGTTTCAAAGTTTCCTCTCCACCACCTTTTAAAAGGGAAATTTCCCTTTAAAAAAAAAAAAAAGGAAAATCCTCCATGTTGGGAAAACTGGAACAAAGCAACTCTATCTGTGGAAAATGGAATTATTTCAAAAATATTTTTCCCACAGGATCATGACGATGGTGGTGGTGGTGATGATGATGATATTTTTAAAAAGTAAGGAGGGAGACCTGTGGAGCTGCTTATTATAGCTAGTTTTAACTGAAAGCCAGTTTTTGTTTTTTTAACAAACTACCCTGTTTCTCCCTCTTTAGTCTAGTTTTTTTTTATTCTGTTTGGTCTTGCAAAAGCTTTAAAAATGTGATTATCTAATGTTCTCCGTGTGAAAAGTAGGGCTGAGCATTCTGCATGAAAGGTCCACTCCAATGCCCTTGTAATAGCATGTCTCATCATGCTTTGCTCAGGAAATGGCCCATCCTGTCATAGATCAGTCGGGGAGGAGAAGGAACAGCTCCAGGGGATGGTTCAAGAAAAACACAACTCTGTCCTCCTAATATTATATAGCACAGAAAAACATAAATCCCTAATGGCATCTATAACTTTTTTTTATTGGAGTGGACCTAAATTTGCAGGAAAATTACATTGTAATGCATTGTGGTATACCAAATTTTACAGAAATTTTTGCAAGGATTTTCAAGTTACATTCCATTAAATATTCCTTTACATTTCCACATAAAATGTTTGCTTTGAAATCAAATGTAATAAAACTGCTTATGAATGGTTCATAAAGTGAGGGAGAAATTTCAAGCAGAAAGTTTAATAATGTTGGTAATCAATAACCATGCCCTTCTTAAATACAGCGGAGCTGATTTTCATGTGTTCAGGATTGAGAGAGATGTAAGAGATCAATTTACTGAACTTTTCTATAAAAGAATAGTCATTAAACTACTTAGCTAAATAAAGTTCCATAAAATATCATTAAGTGTCTGCTAAGGATTATAATGAGCTAGAGCAAATGGTAAAATTAAGGCCCCTGTTCCCAAAGCCTCTCTGTTCCTTCAAACATTCCATAAGATGGTTCATTCGTGGTGGCCTGATTTTTACCCTGATTTGAAGAGAAAGTTTCAGTCTCTGAATCTAATACTGGTGTTTGTAATTGTAATATTTTTTCAATATAAATCCATTGACATATTTAGATAATAAGGAGAACCTACTTCTAAACTATATGACCTAGAAATACTCTCAGTTTTCCCCCTCTTTTATATGGCAAAAGGACATAAAAAAGTAGTTCTTAAACTAATGCAGGACTTTTAGAGATTCCTCCTTAGCAACCCTTTTTGGACTGACTCTGTGACTACACATGTTCCCAATTACATGGTTGTCCAATAAGTGCTACAAAGAAGAATCAGCCTTTAGTCCCAATGGTGTTTTTTTTTCAAGAGGCAACTGGACTTTCTAATAGAATAGAATAGAATAGAATAGAATAGAATAGAATAGAATAGAATAGAAGGGACCTTGGAGGTCTTCTAATCCAGCTCCCTGCTCAAGCAGGAGAACCTATACCATCTCAGACAAGTGACTGCCAGTCTCTTCTTAAAAATCTCTAGTGATGGAGTGACCATGATTTCTGAAGGCAAGCTGTTCCACTGGTTAATTGTCCTCACGGTTAGGAACTTTCTCCTTAATTCCAGGTTGCTTTTCTCTTTGATCAGTTTCCAACCATTCTTTCTTGTCCTGCCCTCTGGTGCTTTGAAGAATAATTTGACTCCCCTCTTCTTTGTGGCAGCCTCTCAAATACTGGAATACTGCTATCATGTTACCCCTATTTCTTCTTTTCTTTAGACTAGCCAAACCCAAGTCCTGCAGCTGTTCTTCATATGTTTTAATCTCCGGGCCTTGGATCATCTTAGTTGCTCTTCTCTGAACTTTTTCCAAGGTCTCAACATCTTTTTGGTAGTATGATGAGCAAAATTGGTTTTTCTTTTAAGACATTTCACTTCTCATCCGAGAAGTTGCTTCATCTCTGACTGGATGGTGAAGAATGGAAGGATTTATATTCCTTGCAGACAGCTGCTCATTTTCATTCTTTTAGAGAGTCATTGAGGCTACTTGGAAGTTTATCTATGTCTTCAGGGTCACCTGAATAGTGCAAATGGATGTGGAGCCTTCTTGGAACTGCTGAAAGGACTATGTTGTAGACTGGAGATAGATGATGTCGTATCCTTCCCCCTCTGTTGAGAGAGGGATGTTCAATTTTGACATAGATGGCCTCTTTGACCCCTTTCAAATTAGCTGCCCTTTCTGTCCAAAATGTGGACTTTGCTGTCTTCAAAAGAATGGCTTTTATCTTTTAAATGCAGATGGAGTGCTGAATCTTGTCCTGATGGGTTTGTTCTCCTATGTTGTGCCATGCGTTTATGAAGTGGTTGTTTTGTTTGCCCAATGTACAGATCTGCACGTGGCTCACTATATTATACTGCATATACCACATTGCTCAGTTTGTGTCTGGGTGTTTTATCTTTGGGGTGGAAAAACTTCTGCCTTAGTGTATTCTAGAATTTAAAGTGTGCACATATGTTGTGTTGACTGAAGATCCTCCTGAGCTGTTCAGATATTCCTGCAATGTATGGAATGACAACATTGCTTTGTTTATTGTTCTCTTCTTTGTCTGTTATGGAGGAGCTCCTGGTGGATCTTTTTGGGGATTTGATGAAGGCCCACTTGGGATAGCCACATGTTCTGAGGGCTTCCTTGATGTGTTTTAGTTTTTTTTCTTTCCCATCTTTGCTGGTAGGCAGGCCTTCAGGGTTCTGATAATTCCCATTTTGTGCTCCAGTGGGGGTGGGGTGAGAGTCAAAATGAAAATATTGATCTGTGTGTATGGGTTTTCTGTAAACTTCAGTGTTAAGGCTTCTGTCTTCCTTAATGTGTACTGCATCGTCCAGGGATGCTACACTATTTTCCTTAACATCTTCCAGAATGAATTTGATGTATCTGTCCACAGAGTTGATATGTTTGGTGGATGCTTCCAATTCCTGTGTTTTGATCTTGACCCAAGTATCGTCCACATACCTATACTAGTGAATGGGTGGAATTCCTGTGAAGGAGTTTAGGGCTTTAGTTTCTACCTCTTGCCTGTAGAGATTGGCCAGAATGGGGGACACAGGTGGACCCATGGTGCAGCCGTGTTTTTGTTTGTAGAAACCCTCATTGTAATACCACTTTACAATGCCTTAGTAAGGCCACACTTGGAATACTGCATCCAGTTTTGGTCACCACGATGTAAAAAAGATGCTGAGACTCTAGAAAGAGTACAGAGAAGAGCAACAAGGATGATTAGGGGACTGGAGGCTAAAACATATAAGGAACGGTTGCTGGAACTGGGTATGTCTAGTTTAACGAAGAGAAGGACAAGGAGGGACAGGATAGCAGTGTTCCAATATCTCAGGGGCTGCCACAAAGAAGAGATAGTCAAGCTTTTCTCCAAAGTGCCTGAAGGCAGGACAAGAAGCAATGGATGGAAACTGATCAAGGAGAGAAGCAACCTAGAACTAAGGAGAAACTTCCTGACAGAACAATTAACCAATGGAACAACCTGCCTCCAGAAGTGATGAATGCTCCAACACTGGAAGTTTTTAAGAAGAGACTGGACAGCTGTTTGTCTGAAATGGTGTAGGGTTCCTGCCTGGGCAGGGGGTTGGACTCGATGACCTCCAAGGTCCCTTCCAACATTATTATTATTATTATTATTATTATTATTATTATTATTATTATTATTATTATTATTATTATTATTATTATTATTATTATTATTATTATTATTATTATAAAATAGTGGTCAGGCAGAGGTCTAGCATGGCACATATGTGGTCTGGGCTGCGGTTGGTTCTGTCACCTAAGGTGCTGTCTTGTAGCAGTCATTTTTTCACTACTGTGATAGCTTCAGTTGTTGAAATGCAGGTGAAGAGGGAAGTCACATCATAGGAAACCATAGTCTCATCCAGGTCCAGTTTTAGTTTCCAAACCTTGCTGGTGAAGTCCTGTGAATTGTTGATGTGATGGATGGTGTTTCCAACTAGAGGAGCTAATAAGGTAGTTAGATGTTTTGCAATGTTGTAGTTCAGCGACCCTCAACCTTTTGGGCACCAGGGACTGGTTCTGTGGAGAGAGATTTTTCCACGGAACAGAGGGGGGCATGCTTTTGTGTGCTGCCTGCATCCTGCAGATGGCGTTTCACTTGTTTACACAAAGTAGACCGATTTCTGGCACGCTGTGGACCAGTACTGGTCCACTGACCGGGGGTTGTGGATCCCTGTTCTAAGTATAGTATACAAATATTCAAATAGCAATTAGCTAATGGGTGGGGGATGGAAGGGAGAGGAAAAAAAGGAAGCTACCAAACCCCCATTTTATTTCTTTTTTTCGTCTTTCTTTTAGTTTTTAAAAGTATTTTTATAACCATCATTTATGTATGCATTGTTTTCCTTTCTCCCTTTTGCTGTTTTGGTTTGCATGTTTTACTTAATTCTTTTTTTAAAAAAATAGATGTTAAAAATACCTAAAAACCTCAATGGATTTTGGATTACATCTTTTTTCAACATGAAATTCTATTTCAGAAATGACTTCATTGCATTTCTATAGAAAAAAAATCTGAATAGATGATTATGTAGCTGAATATGCAGGGAAATCAATCGTTTATTTAAATATATGTTTCTACAATGTCCAACAATTGTTCCATTTGGGAAAGATGCTATTAAATGCATTAGCTCGGTTTTGAGGTTTAATATTATCAGATGTTCATATTCTTTTGAGGAGTATTCCTATCACATGGGTGCTGACATCTGGACAAAGAAACTAGATTTTCTATACTTTTCTTACTGTCAAAAGACTTATTGTTTAGCATTAGAAAGACAAACATGTGGCTCCAACTATTCATTAAGCTGCAGAATAGATGTTACTAGCAATTTACAAACTAATAAGTTATTAAAATCAATAAGTTATGGGTGATTAAACAAAGTATGACTTCATACAATGACATGTTTTCTGTACTCTACAATTTTATGCAGGTATCTATGTCAGTATCTGAATATATGTCCTATATGTGTTTGTTTCATTTTTGGCATGTTTTCCTTCTTTTATAATGTTATTTTCATTAAAGTTAATTATAATTCACTAAAAAATCAATCTGTCAGGAAGCAAAGCTAAAGAAAGAGAGAACCCCACAAAACTGACGCAGGCATTGTGCTTTTATACATACCTGCCATTGTTTTTTTATTAGGAACCACAACCCTCACCTGCTTTGGCATTCTGGAAGCTCATATATGTATAATATGGACAAAGTGATCACTCCCTGAATATCTCCATCTGTTCCTTACGTGGCTTGTTCCAAAGTCTGAAAAGAGATAGAAAATTCTTTCATTAGTCTCCAAATGTTGTGCATATCAAAAGCCCAAATTATACCTTTGCTAATATAACACTAACTATACAATGACTACCTTTGCTTGTAGCAGTCAGCCCCTCCTTCTTCCCAGCTATCAGAGAGATGAATGGAATGGTTCATGTATTAGAAACATGAAGAGAATTACTTGTGCTTTTCATCAGAAACTCATGCAGGGCTATTCAATGTGATGACATCATATTATAAAAGGAAAACTATCATGGCAAAGAAAAGCCCTTTTGGTAAGAAGTCATCATTCTAGCAGGAGGTAAGCGTGCACATGATTCAGAAGTGTTAGTGAAATTTACTGAACTACATTTGCTTTTAAATTAATTCTTAAGTCAGAAGTAGCTTCATTTTGATACAGAAAATCCACCCTTCCAGAGTTAGGCAAGTCAAGCAGTGTTTTTTTATGTTTTCTTTGGCACATTCTGGAGAATATATTTCTAAAATGTGCAGACATTTCTACATTTGCAAATTAAATATGGCGGAAAGAGAAATAGCACTCCTTGGCCAACATAACCAGTGAAAAACTAATTCCATCAATTGCTGAAAAAGAACAATCAATCAAGTGAATTCCATTAAGCCATTGCTGCTACAAAGACGCCCACATTTTTGTACTTGCACTGACTTTACCAGAGCCAAACCTCTTCCATAATTGAAGAACATAGAGAAAAAGGCAACATACATCTAGTACACGAATATCAAGCTTTTTAGCACTTCAAAGGCTAATGCCACCATGACATTTCTACAAATACAAAGGTAGACCCAAGAACACATGTTAGTAACCCTCAATTCCAATTCCAATCAGCTTTATTGGCATCTCTCTTAACTAGCTAAAGCTCCTCAAAGCTTTCAGCAGATTTCTTCTAAAACCAGCTACCACAGATAGGGATGCAGATATTTACATGTGGAACTTTCCATGCGCAAAGGATGTGCTGCTGTACCACTTAGCTAGATTGCAGATGTTTTTGATGTACAGATAGCTCTGGTAGAGAAATAAGTTACTCGTGCAGAATTACGTAGGTTGTGGTTTAGCATCTTTGGATGGCACCACCATCACTACCACACACAAAAAGCTTCCAAAGAAGTCCTAGGTCTCCAGCCACAGTTTGAAAACAGCCAACATGTGAATGTAAAATGTATGAATAATCTAAAGTAATATTAATGTGAATGACATGAAGAGAGTAATATTGCGCATGCCCAAGATGACGGACCGACTGCGGCTTGCTCCGTAGTGCGTGGCTCCGGCAAGTGGGGAAATGGGGGCGTTTTGGGGGTGTCTCGGGGGCCTGCGACGAAGGGTGACCGGATGACCTCCCCCCGGACCCGGTTCAGCCCGCCCGGCCCGTTTTCGGCCGTTTTCGGCGTTTTCGGCCATTTTCGGCCGTTTTTCGGCGTAGGGACTCGGCGTGGGGACTCGGCTGTTTTCGACCGTTTTCGGCGTGGGGATTCGGCTGCAACTGGGACTGGGGCGGCTTGGAAGAACGCCGGCTGGGAAGAAGAACACCGGCCGGCTTGGATGAACGCCGGCCGGGAGGAACCTCGGCGGCCCGTTTTCGGCTCGTCGGACCTCTCGGTGGTGAGGCCTGGTGACTCTCGCCTCGGATTTGTTCAGTTCGCCCGGCCCATTTTCGGCCATTTTCGGCATGGGGACCCGGCCGTTTTCGGCCGTTTTCGGCGTGAGGACTCGGCCGCAACTGGGACT
>NW_015386736.1:231797-242213 GCF_001527695.2 Protobothrops mucrosquamatus | reverse complement strand
GGCATATAAATCCATGTTAAATAAAAAATACGTTTACTTTGGGTTTGTTTTTTTTAAAAAAGAGGTTTTTGTTCTGATATTATTATCTGATTTTTTTTAAACCGCTTGTCTTTTTTTCTCTGAGTGAAGACACTTAATTTCAGCTGTGGGTTTTAATTGCTTGTGAACATTATCACCCTTGAATGCTCAAAAAGGGATGGCCAGGCTGACTTTTATTACCCAAATAAGAAATGAAGAAGCTGAACTCATTTATATGCTACTGGTGTGCAATGAAGCAATTGCTTTCTGCCGAGGTTTTTATGAAGAGGTGGAGGGCGAACTGCCTTTCTGCCTGAGCACCCAACGGAGAAGAAATCTATTGTGCTGCCTCTCTCAGTGCCTGCCTGCAGAAAGAGACTCAGGATGAAGGTTCAAATTTAGCATGATGTCATCTTGCAATATATTCTCCTGCTTGAAACACAGAGGGCTTCTTCTAAAGCAGTTTACCCTTTCAGAATGTCCATGGAGTTCAAGGGTTCAAGAGCTTTTTTTTATCCCCTTTTCTTTTTTATTACTGTCATGTCATTAAGTTTCCATCCATCTAATCTTTTCCTTCACCAAATGGACTGGGCTTTTAAAAACAGAGATTATAACAAACCATTAATTAAACACTATGTAAATCCACAAGCTTTCCTGAGATGAATGGGAAGAGTAGAGCAAGGGAAAATTTTCTTCCTATCTCATAATAGCTACTAGAACATACAGAGTGGCCCAAAGGAGCTTCTGGACAGTAGGCTTAGCATTTAACAAAAGAAAGCACAATGCAGTGCATAACTGACTTCAAGAATGCACTGCCACAAAGATGTGGGTGATGGCCATTAATTTAGGTACATTCTGAAAGGAATCAGTCTTTGCATGGAAAACCTATCATAGTATTATTTCTACATAGAAAGCTAAGAGTTTGGACTTGGATCCATCTCTGTACAAAAATTGCTGCATAATCTTTGACTAGCCCATTTGGGCTTTAAACTTGGCTTTAAAAGTCTGTGTGTGCTTGTGTCAGTGTGTGTGGGATAGAGAGAAAGAGAGAGAATTTGTGTATGTGTGTACAGATTTCTCAAAAAAAATAAAATTTGCATTTCTAGCACTTGTTTGAGCATAATTCTATTATTCATGTTGGTATGTTTAACATATTTTTGTTTTTTTAATTACTGAGAATTGGACACCTAGAGGAGGCCTCCCCAGTTCAGAACAGAGTTCCGAAAGTGGCATCCACACACTTCCAGCGGTCCATTCTGAGCCTGGGAGGCCTCCACAGCTCAGAACGGACTTCCGGAAATGGCGCCAATGCACTTCCGATGCCCTGTTCTGGGCCTTGCGAAAAAGGGCTAGGGCATCAGCCAGTTCACTGAAGTCAACAAAACATTAGCTACTGGTTCTACTGAACCGGTGCAAACTGGCTGAATCCCACCACTGGATGGGACCCGGAAAAAGGGCCTTCTCCATGGTGGCTCCCTCCCTCTGGAACATCATCCCTCCGGAAATTATACTCGCCCCCATTCTAACTCTATTTTGGAAGATCCTGAAGATATTCTGTCAGCAGGCCTGGGGAACCCAGAGTGGGATGCAGCCCATTAAATGGCTGGTATGAATGTGAGTTGTCACTGTGCTGGGGTGGGGTGGGGGTTTATTATTTTTATTTTTTATTTTTTTTATATTGTGCTTTTATGTCCTGTAAGCAGTGTTGAGTCACCATGTGCGAATAGGCAGCAATATAAATTTTCTAAATTGAATGAATAAATGAATGAAACATCCACAACTTCTGAATGCAAGCCGTTCCACTGTTAGGAAATTTCTCCTTAGTTCTAGGTTGCTTCTCTCCTTGATTAGTTTCCATCTGATATTTCTTGTCTTGCCTTCTGGTGCTTTATAAAATAAGTTGACCCCTTCTTCTTTGTGACAGCCCCTCAAATATTGGAACACTGCTATCATGTCACCCCTAGTCCTTCTTTTCACTAGACTAGACAAATCCAATTCCTGCAACTGTTCTTCATATGTTTTAGTCTCTAGGCCCTTATTCATCTTAGTTGCTCTTCTCTACACTCTTTCTAAAGTGTCCATATCGTGTGGTGACCAAAATTGGATGCAGTATTCCAGGTGTGGTCTTACTAAAGTTTTATAAAGCGATATTAATACTTCACATGATCTTGACTCTATCCTTCTGTTTATGCAACCTAGGATTACATTAGCTGTTTTGGCTGCTGCCACACACTGCTGCCTCACATTTAAATAATTGTCCATTAGAACTCCAAGATCCTTCTCATAGTATACTGCTTTTGAGCCAGGTTTCAATTAATCTGTACTTGTACATTTGGTTTTCCTGCCTAAGTGTAAAATCTTATTTTTCTCTACATTAAATTTTATTTTGTTGGATAGGGCTGTTTATGAATAAATTAAACGAAATGGCAAAGATCTGATTATATTATTTACACTCATAACCCGATCTTGAAGCTTTGTTGCAAAATGATGAAGCATCTAAGGCTACACATGTCTGAAAAGATTAGCCCTGTATTTTAAGTATGATCAGTATGTCCTTTGCAAATATTCTGACAGATAGCATAGTATTGCTCACAGAATTAGGCTAGGACTGGAAAGACATTGATACAACTCTATGCTACTCTATCAAAGATCTTTATGTAATTGCAACTCAATTGTTATATCTCAGACTAATCTACCAACTGAGAAAATACTATATGAGAAGAAAAGTGGAATCTTATTCATTATTGTAGAGAAATAGTGCAATAAAAATGCATCAATAATGCAAATGATTCCAGAGGAAAAAGCCACTTCCAGGAATGACAAGTGGGAGTGCAGTTTCTCCCTTGCAAAACAAGTTATCTCAATAGCAAAGGATATTTTTATAAAACTATAATCCCAAAATACGGCTTCCAGACTATTTCCACTCAAATTTAATTATAGGGCTATCAGTTCTTCTAAGGATGCTCAGTTTCTTCAATCCCTATTTTTCACAGGGTTGGGAATTTAATTTTACATAGTCCAAAACATTTTAGAGTCTCTTCAGCATGCATATTAAACCTTTAGTGAACATTATTTTTACTGGCCTAGTAAAAGACTCCAGCTGTCCTAGCCCTGAGAAATACTCAGCCCTCAAATCCTTTCTTGCCGTGAGTAATCAAATGCAACAGTATTAAATTAAAAGGTGTGCCGAGCCTCCCTCTAGAGTTTAGCTCGGTTAATAGAAGAGGGTCAGTCAGACTGCATTCTGGATGTGTGCCAAGATCACATATGTTTCTCCTTTGTGGCCATGTTGTCACTATGCACTGATATCTATCAACCTGAAAGCCAGACAACATAAAATGAAAATGTGCTTCAAACACAGATTTAAGTTATTTTCAGAGAGAAGAAAGGAAAAGAGTCTCAGATTAGTTTCCTGATTGTTCTAAGTATTTCTTTGGCATTTGAGACTTTGGCCTAGGGTGGGAAGATCTTTCCCCAAAATGTCAGCTTTTAGATATATTTAAGGTAAAATTATACAGATAAGGTCTCCCTGCTTATGGAAATCTGTTCAATGCAGCAGAAATTCTGTTAGTAAAATAGGGTGGAAAACAATTATTTTGTTAATTCCTCCTTCCCACTATGTAGCTGTTTCCTTCTGTCCAGCTTCTGCTGGTCCACAAATTGCTGTCTATCGGTAGAAAGACAATACCTATTCTACACCTACCTATAAAGATAATATAATACAAATAAAAATGTATAAGCAGAAGAACAATAACATAATCATTACAAACCAATAAAACCATGAAAACCATGAAACGTTGCCTGCAGGAGAGTGCAATCTATTAGCTTACGAACAATACAATCACTTCACAGGCTCCATACCTCCAACAGACCCAGTGGCAAAGCCATGTCTTCAGGGCCTTCAGAGAGGGGAATGATGTTCCAAAGAGGGTGTGCCATGGTTATCCCTAAAATGACTCATCGCAGGAAGGGCTTTAAAAGTCATTACCAACACCTTGAACTGAACCCCAAAGCAAACTGGCAACCAATGCAGATCACAGAGCAGAGGTGTAGAATGTGCTAATCTAGGAATGCACATAACTGCCCATACCACCATATTTTGCACCAGCTGCAATTTCCAGATGCTTTTTGAGGGAAGCCCCATGTAAAGTGCATTACAGTAATCCATTCAGGAAGTGGCCAGAGGTTTTCCTATTGAGGAACAGGCACTACTGGAGCAAAACTCAAAATTGCACGAAAGCAATTTTGCCTGACCATGACTGCACTATGGAGTGGTATATAAGTCTAAGTGCTATTGCTATTAATTTACTATAGGCAGAGATAATACCTCACCCCATAGCAATAGATGGCCTCACCTAGCAACTTGATGTGGATATTAAACAGAAACAGAGAGTTACCCAAAGCAAACAAACTCAAACAAGTAGATCTATCTTGCTGCAAGATGCAGACTCCATTTGGTACAATTAAGTCAATGATGTGAAATGTTTAAAGTTCAGTTGCCCTCTGGGCCATGAAGTTCAGTACTGTTTTCTTATTATCCCAGTCTACCCCAACCTGATGCCTTCTGGATGCCCTGGTTTATAAGATTCATTGTTCCGATTAGTAAGAAAATTAGGATAATGGGAATCGTAGGCCAATATATTTGAAAATCTGCAGTTTTGAGAACCAGTAAGTTCTCGAAGTAAGCATCAAATACAGTGAAATATAGTGAAATAAGATGACAACATGTCTATTCTTGTCTCAGAACTAAACACTGATTATTTATTTCTAATTAACCTGAACATTTTCATTAGTAAGTTAATCAGCTTATGTCTATTAGTAACCAAAAGCAATGTTAACCCAAATGCATTATTTAGTTTATTGATGGTATAGATTGCATGCGAGAGTAGGTGAAAAAGAAAAATATTTAAAATAGTCTTTTTTTAAAAAAAACAATATGTAGATCAGGGGTCTTCAAACTTGGCCCTTTTATGACTTGTGGACTTCAACTCCCAGAATTCCTCAGCCAGAGTGCCTGGCTGAGGAATTCTGGGAGTTGAAATCCACAAGTCATAAAAGGGCCAAGTTTGAAGACCATTGGTGTAGATGTTCCCTGTTGAGTCCAGGATTTATTTTCTAAAGAATTTAAAAGCTTTGGCATCCCTGTTTTGCCGTTTAAATTGGTCCTAACACAGTTATTATCCAGCTATGAATTTTGGATTTTTTAAATGGATCAACAAACATTTTTTGTGCCCTAGTGAACTTAGTACTGCAATGGTTCCCCCCCCCAAACAGGGGAATAGAATTTTTAACATTTGAAGAAGAACATTTTTAAACTTATTGGGAAATATTGCACAATTTATTTTTTTTATCTACTGTATCAGTCAATGATTCTCTCTAGTTTATTCATGTAAGGGCAGCTTCTTTATTTTTGCTTATTGCCATGCTAGAAGCCTGTGAGCCCCATTCATGGCATGATTACCATAGTAGATTGACAATAGCTAGTTATTTTCTTCTCTCTGAATGGTTAAAGGTACCTTAAGCTGCATAGAACCTTTCACCAACTACCAATTCAGTTGATGGTTTCTCTCCTTAACATGATTTTGAACTTCAAATGTTGTGGCGAGTGGTGGGATTCATCCGGTTCATACCATTTCGGCAGAACCGGTAGCTAATTTTTTGTTGCCCAGGCCCAGAATGGACTTCCAGAAGTGGCATCCACACAGAGAACTGGTTGTTCACATATTTGAATCCCACCACTGGTTATGGCTGAAAGTAAGTTTTTGAGGTTGTTGTTTTTTTCTCGATCTCTGATTGTTATAATATATTGGTGGAGGAATAATTCTGGAGAATTCAATCTTATACCTTTTTCTATTTGTGTGCAATATTGTTTGGCTAATTTTCACATAAAGACTTGTCAAAAAGGGAGGGAGGCAAAACACAAGAATAAATATTGCTAGGCCATAAAATTCCATTATGGGAAACAGAGAAGAGGTGCAGAATGTCAAATCATAACTCAGATCAGAATATAACTGGGGGGAAAAGCAGAAACTGACATTTTCAGGTATTCTGCCTTTGATCCATTTATTTCAACTTTCTGAGTTTCTGTGTAACCCAGCCAGTTTTTGTTCTACTTTTTATTTTGCAAGCAGTTTTAAGAGTATGTGAGATTGTCTCTTGCAGCTGCACAGTTACATTTAAAGATAAGGCCATTGAGATCAAACAGCCCTGGGTCAGGGCAATGGGTAATAATAGCCCTAGACATTTTAAGAAAGCTACTCTCTCATCCGCATAAGATTTGAGCTATGGTAATGCAAACAACTCAATGCTTTAGCTGCTTTCAATGTAATATATTTTCTTGATGGCTTGATAAAATCTCCTAAGAAGCGTGGGAGACTGCAGCATTCTCAAGAGAGTCATCCTTGTGGATTAGCACAAAGAAAACATCTTCAGTAAGAAGATACTATTAGAGAGAGAAAAATACTCTCCCCTTGATCACAGATGTACACCATTCAGGAGTTCATCTAGCCTGCTATACATGGCAGCCTCCCAATATTGATTTCCATGCCTATTACCCATAACACAGTTTCCTTGCTCTCTCATGGTCAGATCAGCATAGATTAATTCACCTTTCATCCTTCACATATCAGGAAAGTAAGGCTGTAGACCTATATCAATTGGGTTGGGTCTGGATACTATTTATACTAAAACCTGATTTATTTGTGTCATAGAAAATGATAGAAATCCAGCCTTTGTGGTTTGCAAATAATGATCTGTGGCTTAATGTGATGTGTGAAACCATGCTACTTTTGGCTTATTTAATTAAACATATTTAAGCCGAATATGGTTTGCATATCATATTTGAAAGACTGAAACTGTGGTGCCTAAGATTACAAGTTATCCAAACAGGCAAAAGAGGATAGAGACAATTGGAAAGGAGAAGACATGCTGGCGGGAGCGGGGAGGGAGAGGAGGATACACTAACTCTTTAACTTTCTTGGCATCCATGACAAAAAACAGAGAAAAACTGCAAAATATATGCCTAGGCAAATATGTATATGAAATTTCTTTTTCTAGCATAAAAAACCTGGTTTTTTTTAAAAAAAATCACAATATTTTACCCTACAAATCTTTACTTTCAAGAACATGAGCTAATAACAACATAGAATTGACAACTATGGACTTTCCCGATTTTACCACAGAAATGGATGATGAGTCATGCGATCTTCAGATTACAGTGATCATAGATTTGGAGGGACTGGATTGAAACCAATTGTTGGAAATAAATTTAATTAATAATTAATTAATTAATTAATTAACTTAAAGCTAGATGGTTGTGTCTGTTGAAAGAAAGAAGCAGACAATGTACAAGGTCGCTATATATAAACATTTGAATGACTCATGTTGCAAAAACACTCCATAACAAAAACAACAAGAGGTTTTATGTTTTAGATGGACATTTGTCTGCAATAAATTTAGCTGCATTAAAAGGATGTTGCTGGCTGCTCATTGTAATGCACTAGTTTATTCTGAACAGCCACAGCTCCTTCCAAAGGGTGAAACGCCAGCTCTTCTTTTATTATAGTCTTTGAATGGAGATGGGGGTGGGCAGAAAGGCTGGGCTATCCTTCTTGCTAGCTATTCATCAACCTTATGCCCAATTTGTAAATCCTCCCATTGCCTGCCTAACCTCCCCCTGAACCTATCAGACTGAAATTTAGTAGGATTTCTAGGAGTAGTAATCTTCTCTATGATTGGTACTTTAAAAAAAGAAAAAGAAACAGAAAATTTAAAGGTGCCTAAATTTAGAAACTGAAATCATGTTTTTTGGATATTTGGCAGAACTGATTCCCTGTTGTAATTCTTAACATTCCTGCCAAATGAATGGGATGGGATGGGATGGGATGGGATGGGACACCCACTATTTGTATGAAAATAAAAGCTGGCTTTGATTTTTTCCCCACCACTCTTAATCAATCGCAGGCATGAATTCTGCTTCAGATTGGCCCCTCAGCTCAAAATAGATCACCTCTGAATTTGTTTATGTTGAAGTATGCTTTGTTCTGAAATATCTAATTGGGTCCCAAATTTTTGGGTTGGGGCACACCTAGAGTTACCAGATGTCTGGCAAAAGGTGGACAAATTCCTTCTTAGGCTCATGTCCATCTGACAAGCATAGCCTTAAAGTCCAATAGCCCTGGCTGAGGAATTCTGGGAGTTGAAGTCCACAAGTCATAAAAGGGCCAAGTTTGAAGACCGCTGTGCTAGAACCTTCCTGGCCCCTCCTTTTTCCCCTCTTTTTCTTTTTTTTTGGTTTTTTGCCTTTGAGCTATTTTTAAATTTTTCCTTGGCATGATTAACAATTGATTCCTTATCTAATTTTAATTTGGTAATACAAGTGATGAGCAGCAAAACTGATTGAAGAAGATTTTTCTTGTGATGGAAATGCTGGAGCTTGACCTTTGCTGTTGTGTCTGAGTTGGGAAGGTTTCCCTTTGTTTATCCAGTGTCTCCGACACTCAATGAAAGTCATGGGGAAAATTTTATAAGTGTACAAGGGTCAGTGACTCTCCAAAATGACCTTAGCAGAGCCTCGGGGACTGTGTGTGTGTGTGTGTTCACATACACATACATACGCACAGGCAACAATAAACATTTTTATATTTTCGGTATCTTTAAATAAATAAACTGACTTCAATCAGTGGTTGGCCAGTTCATATGAAACTTTTTAAAGGGAATAATAGCAGAGATATTTGCCCCAGACAAGAAATCAAAGAATGCTGATGCTTTATGGCTGCATTAGGAACAGATGCTATTCTGCATTAGAAAATTTTATTTTAAAATGCCTCATTGGAACAAGTACAGATGATTATAATTTGTGTATATGGGATGAAATGAATTGCCTCATTTTTCTCGAGAAGGCTATTAAATCTGCTTATATATGGGCACATTTTTCTTGTGCAGTGATGCTGGTATTTGCACACAGGGTAGCAACAGGCCACTGCATTCCCATAAGATTTGTTGTGCTGGGCACCACAAAGGTCTGTTGTACCACAGTAGGAAAAGACACCTTAAACATCTAGGGCTCGGAAGCCGGCAATTTCCCACTGGGCAGAACTCTTACCTCACCCCGACACCTGTCGTCCTATAACTGCTCCTCAGCTAATAAAAATTTGGCCCTTCTCTGCACTAATGGGATTCCTTGTTTTGCAGTCCAGATGATTGCATGGTTTTTCACCAGCTCAAAGGTGAGAGCTCTGATTCGTCCTCTTCAAAACATTTAGCAAGGTTTGGGAATGAAAATTAAGGAATATGGTATACATTTTATTTTCTGAATCTTTTGTTGAATCTTTTTAGGCCACCACTTGAATCTTTTTAGGCCACCACTTGAATCTTTTTATGGCAACCACTGTTTAATGTTAACTAGCAGACTTTGCTCACAATCACCCATGCCTTTATAAACTCTTGTCTTCAAAACTATGCTATGTTCTACTTGGAACTGCTCTTAAAGATTACTCTGGAAGCTACAACTCATCCAAAATGCAGTCTTGCCAGGAATTAAGGGTCTGCCTCATTATGCTTGTGTAACACTCCTGTTATGCAAACTACAATGGTTATTGGTAGCCTTCCATGTGCAATTCAAGGTGCTGGTATCATCTATATAGCTCTCATTATTTATGGGATTGCCTTCCTGCAAAAGGGCAGTGCAGTGGCTCAGAGGTTGAGATGTTGGGCTTGTTGTGGAAAGCTAACAGCCCAAGTTTGAGACCCAAGCAGCACGCAATGCTCCCATCCTCACCCCAGCTCCTGCCAACCTACCAGATCAAAAGCATGCAATTGCAAGTAGATAAACAGGTATCACTCTAGTGGGAAGATAGCAGTGCTCCATGATGTCATGCTGGCCACATGATGAGAGAAATTTCTTTGGACAGCGCTGGCTCAATGGCCTTGAAACGGAGATGAGCACTGCCCCTTTGAATCAGCAATGACTAGCGGAGTAAAATCCATAGGGACTCCTTTCTGCAATTATCTCTGCCCATCCTTTTAAGATAAGGCAGTCCCAAAATCCTTTCCAGGTATATTGCTACCATTTTATTAGTTTTATCCCTGTTCTTTCTTCAAGTTCATTCTTAAAGATCTACCAACTGTCTTCCAAAGTACTAGTCTCTCCCACTTTTGTGTGATCCACACATTTGAAAATAATCCTTGTTGCCTTGTGCCTGAGTCACTTATAAAAAAATCTTAAACATATGTAAACCAAAAATAATCTCTCCACCACTACAGATTCTTCCAGCTTGAGAAGGCACCATTAATAAGCATTCTTGGTGATAACTGTCCAAACTGTGATGAATCTATCTGACAATATTATTATGTAGCATGCATTTAACCCCAGATTTTAAGAAATTAAATGCATCTAAC
>NW_015386736.1:227638-231686 GCF_001527695.2 Protobothrops mucrosquamatus | reverse complement strand
ATCATTTATCTAGAGACTTGTATCTGTTTGACTGTAACCTTCAACTGGGCAAAACAGTGCAAGATAGGGCAACAATTTTTGAATCAATGTACTGTCAAGTGCCAAGGAAATCAGGAGATCCATGCAGTTAAAATGGGTATAAAGATTTATTGCTAGCTTAAGCTCGCTACAAGAATCTGAATTACTAATGGCCAAAGGAAATTGGTAGAAGGAATTCAAGGTGGGCTGGACTTAGATTTCTTATGGGCACAAAGATACTCATGACTGATGGTGTGTTTAACGCCTTCCTTGGGCTCAACCTGGTCAACACCTACATACACCTCAGTTATGCTAAATTAAAGAATGTATTCAAAATCTGAGATCCATGACTCCCACTGAATTGAAATTTGGGAAAGTTGTAGCAGCTTCAGTGCTACTATACTGTTAACACTGCCAAGTCAACTACAGTCAGACATTTCCAGTGTTCCCTGCCATCCTCCCTCAAGGAAATTCAGTGGGGAAGCCAGCAGGAAGTCAGAAGTCATTCCTACTCGAACTGCTTTTTTTACCCACCCATTGTCATTCTGTAGCTCTATTTAGGTATGGAAATATCTCTAAAATGAAGACTCAGTGGGTCATGTTTTGTGTAGTTTTTAATAAAACCATTTTGGATTCCTTAATTAAAGCCTGTTTAATTAGTATGTATTAATAACCAGTTATTTCTAAATTATTTATTTATTATAAACTAGTTGATATAGTGAAAACATAGTTATAATATGTTCCTGCCTAACTTTCAGGATCTCCTTTCTTTTCCAATTTGATTATGGGAGCATTTATTTTTCAGCCTTTTGGCATACTTTTTTATTCCTCCTGCAGAAAACACAGAATAATCAGTCCAAAGTTTTTTTGTGACAGAAACAAGCATATGCACACACATACTTTAGACTTATAGCATGTGTTAATATGACAGATGGGATATATTAGGCAATGATTACTTCTATGATTAACTAACACTGAATTTAGCTGGCTCATAAACTCTTCTTTTATTTCCACAGAGAACTCTGAAAATTAGAGACTTTAAGAAGAGGGTGGGCAAGGGCTTGCTAACTGAATTCTCAGCACCCACTCCAAACTCTAATTCCCAGGGCTTTTTGAATGTAGCCATGATAGTAAGCTATATTTGACACGTACTCACTTGTTCGACACTGATATCTTTTGCATGTTGTTGTTTAATTCAAAGCTATAATTAGCCAAGGTGCAGTGGGAGAGAAACTAATGGATGATACTGCAGTAATGGGAATTACAATGAGTCATTCATTTGATTTACATCTGGCTTTATTATCTAATACCAAGTAGCTTGCATACTTTAAATATCTAATAATAGATGGACCTCATACAAAATAATACAAACTAAAAATTATGGACTCACAAAATGCAATAAGGTTTGCATGCGTATCTTTGAGTCAATTTTGACACCTGGTGACTGCCTGGATAAGTCCTTGGAGTTTTCTTGGCAAGATTTCAGAAATGATTTAGCCATTGCCTCCTTCCCAGGGTTAAGAGAGAGTGGCTGGCCCACTAAACCACAAAAGCAAGATATCTAAGATTGTCAAACCCATTCTTAAAAATAGTTTCCATTATAAATTAGCCACACACCCTAAGAATAACAGTAATTTATGAAGCACATATTTGCAGTATTCTAAGGTACGGGTATTAGGCCAGGGTTACTGAACCAAAAAAAGCTGTCATATTTAATCCCCCCACCCCTGAATGCTTAGGAAAGGAAGGAATGAAAGGACAAACAAACAAGCAAACAAAATCCAGGGCTGTATTAGACCAATTAAAGAAACATCCTGGAAAAAGGCAATGTCAAAACCTTTCCCATATTGCTACCAAGAAATGTTCCAGGGGAACTTGATACAGGCAGGTTCACTTTTACTTAGACACTGAGGGGCCCAAAAGCATATCCTGTAGATAATTTCTATTGTTAAGACAAATTATAACATACATACATACATACATACATACATACATACATACATACATACATACATACATACGGTTTGTCCAGTTCTGCCTACTTTGCTTGCAATTGTAACACAATACAATGGTAATTTTTAAATTATTTTTGTTTTATTTATCCAATTTGGATCTCGACTGACTTTAACCAATTCTGGGCAGGTCACAAAAGCAAAAAAAATATGAAGCAAAAAAATTCAGAAAACATAAAAATATTTTTTTAAAAAAAAGCAAATTTACACTTGATTCGCTTATAAACACAAAGAGTACTGCTTTTCTTTCATTAATACAGTAGAGCTACACTGTCTAGGTTACACAAATCTGGACAACTACTAGCAAATGTATAACTCACAGAGCAGTAATTATATTTTGGGGGTGAGGGACAGCTAAAAGTGCCTTGGAAACAAAAGAAGCTCCAGGTGTTGATCCTTCCTAAGTAAATCACTTATCATGTCTGAGGTTGCATATTTGTCCTTTGAAGTCTTACATTCTTTCTTTCTGAGATAGATTTTGAAGAAAGTAGGAATACTAACTTGGAAGCATTAATATCATTCCTAAAATTTTCCTTAGTGTCCTAGAAAATGAGAAGTCTTCAGAACAATGTATCATTTTTTTGAGCTGCCTTTAGTATAAAGAGGTATTAGGATGACATCATAGCCTTCCACAGGAGCTTGATCAGATATAGTGTACATGGATAGAAACAACCTGGGACTGCTTAGATTATAATGTTTGATGTAGTGTTAAGGCATTAAGCTGGACACTGGGAGGCCATGAGTTCTAGTACTGCATGAGGCATAAAGCTAGCTGGGTGACCCTGGGCCAGTTACTCTTTCTCCATTGGAAGCAGGCAACCATAAACCAAATATCTTGCCAAGAAAACTGCAGGGGCTTATTCAATCAATTGCAGTAGTTAGTTAATGACACAAAGTCATTATCCATATTCATATCCTGGAACAGATTTCTTAATATTACAATCTCTTCACCATTTTTATCATTCGGGATGGAATTTTCAGTAAATATTCCAGGGACAATGTTAGCGGGCAGTATCTCCAAAGCCAATCAGCTCATGCGTTTGTGAGGAAAGGTTGAGTTCCTATTTATATAGTCAGCTGAATGTATATAGACTTGAGAAGGTAGAGGCAGACATACTCAAGTCCTACCTCAACATCCCTCCATGATCCACCCTTAAGATTTTCATTATGAAGAGCTGAAAGAGAAATACATTTTAAAAATTTCTCAGTCTGAAACACTCAGGATTCTCAAGCCAAGAAGAATTTTTTATAAGCTGAATTGGGTTAATATCCCATTTCCCACTGTTCATGGCAGACAAAACTAATAAACATCTGGATGTTAGAAAAGAGGCTTATTTTCATATTTTTAATTTCCTCTTCATGCTAAGCCTACACATGTTCACCCAAACACATCAATAGGGTCGCTTACCTGAATAATAACACAAGTCAACCTAATATCATCATTGCATGGAAGTGACAATGGTTATTGCCTAAGTAGAGTTATCACTGCTAAATAACCTTAAGATAAAGGGTTGGGGAATAACACAAGGAAAAAAAGAAATTCAGATTACCAAGTAGCCAAAGGAGTGAGGGAAGACTGCTAAATGAGTTTACAACTGGTCCTTATTTTCTTGATTCCTGCTGCAAGTCTCTGCCATCCAACACAAGGTTTTTCTCTTTTAGGATTTAATATAGGGTATTCATCACCACATTGCTCAAAATGGGAGGTAAGGTTATCATGACTCACCCAATTCTTCAACTCAGAAAGTCAAAAGCCTGCTAGGATATCCTGAAAGCAACAAAGAGACTATAGCCCAGTGTGAAAAGTTTAGGATAAGAGTTACAAAAACTTCAAACAGAGCTTGAGGATGGAGGCAAAGAGTGGAGGGGCATATCAAATTGAAAGACTTGACCTCTGTGGTTTTTCTTCAGACTCGTGTAACTAAAAGACCTGGGAACAGCCTTGAATCAAAAGGCTTTGCAAAGCTCCAGGGGTGAAATTCTGAGACAATGAAAGAGTTTTTGTTGCCCCCCCCCTC
>NW_015386736.1:209375-227487 GCF_001527695.2 Protobothrops mucrosquamatus | reverse complement strand
GAGAGAGAGAGAGAGAGAGAGAGAGAGAGAGAGAGAGAGAGAGAGAGAGAGAGAGATTGCACTGACATGCACTGCTACAAATGTAATGGCCTGTTGACAAGCTGAGTGATTATTAATCCAAGTTTTGTCCAGTTGATATCAACAGGATTCTAATTGCTTCGGTTCCAGATATGCTATTGGGTTCAATTCCAAATATGCTTGAAGTGGGAGAAGGCTGAGGCTAAAAGCCCTTATGCCTTTCTCAAATGAGTGCATGAAGCAGCTTCCCTGGGAAATCTTTAGCAGGCAGCAGGAGCCAGTGAGAAGAGGCTGCAATTGGCATGCTTAAATTTTCCCCAGGAAACCAAGAGATGCTAGCACTGCCCATTCTCTTCAGGCCTGGGTCCTGGGAAAGACTGCCCTTTCCCACTCTTTCGCCTTGTTCCAAATGTTCGTGGTATTAGGGATTCTTAATCTAAACCCCTGTGGATTACTTTCAGATTAAATTGTTTCCAGTCCTGTTCATCATTGGAGAGATGTTTATAAAAATGAAGCTTTGCTTTGTTTTTAAGTTTATTACAAAACATAAATATCTGTTTTCACCTGAGAAGGAAATCTAGTTTTAAAAAACAGGGTGAACCCTTTGTTGCATTCCTACAATAGGGATAGGTGCCAATCTTTATAATAGCTAAGAAACAGCAGGTCCATAACAGAATAACAGAGTTGGAGGGGTGTCAATTTCTGAAACAAACCTGGTTGAAGCCATCTTTGTCGTTCTCAGTTGCCACATAGGTTGGGAGGAAGGGGGGGAAGAAACCGAGTGATCCTGTGGGAACCAAGGTCATTCCTACAGGTGCTGAAAGGTGGAGAGAAGAAGTGTCATAAAGCCTGCCAATTGCCCTGATTGGGTAGCATGGTCAATAGTGTAGTAGGGGGAGGGAAATGTTATATTTAGTTACATTGAATTCCTGGGGGGAAACTTTAAAGTTGGTTTCACTTTTGACCATGCCAACATTATGTATCCAATAAACATGTTCTTTGAGGAAACTTCAAGCCTCAGAGTTCTGATTTGTTTGGGTCCATTGGTTGGAAACTTGACATTAAACCAACTCTCCAAAATTATTTTCCTGTTCTGAGATAGAAAGCTATCAAAGGGCACTCTCCAGGGTCCTGACCCCTGACCACCTATCCGATTCTTTTGGGAGGATGGCAAAGATTCAGGGAAGATTCCAGGATGGAGAAGAAATGGGAAGCGAGTACTAATCCCAGCGCAACCCCTGCAAATGGGACACGGATAGCTGTCCAGTCTGGGGATGGAGTTTCACTGATGGGGGTTTGGCCGAAGGTCTGTGCAGACAAGTCTGACAGGAATAAATTCTAGCCAAGCAGAGGAAGATTTCCAACACAAGCTGGAAAGCTGCCGAGGCTGAGTTTCCGTTAATCTCTTCCCACAGCCCTTTATGTCTCATGCTGAAATGGAAAGTAAAGAGGGCAGTTGATTGCATTTGATCAGAGTTCTCTCTTTCACCCGTTGGGGTAGGAGACTTCGATGGCATGGCTCTGATGTACCCAGCTTGACTTCTCTCAAGCTTTCCGTTGAGGCTTCCTCAGGCTAGTCATGGTGATAAGAGTGCTCTTCAGCTGGGGACCCGGTGCTAGGCATTCAGCAGCCTGATGTCCTTGCTGGCCACACCTGAAGCACTTGATGTGGGGGCAGTAGGAGCTCTGGGAGAGCTGGCTACTGAAGCTGATGCTTGACATCATTTGAACTGGTGCTTTTCCTGGCTTCTCCTTAGCTTTGATTCGGGAAGGCTGGGCTTCTTGTAGCACTTAAGTTCAATGTCCAGTGTCACTGCTATCTGGTACCACTCACGGATTTGCTCAGGAATTTACCTGTAGGTGCATGCCTGAAACAGGTCATGGCCCAAGCCTTCCTTAAAGCAACTGATTAATAGTCACTGTCTTATTCTGCCTGCGACCCTTCAGAACTCTCGAACAAACTCCTTTGCTGGTCGGCACTCTGCTTTAGGTCACATATCTTCACTTTGGCTTGCAAGCCTGGGACTCATCTTCAAACCTGGATCTTAGTTCTTCCAGAAAAAGGTCTATGTTCCCTAGTTCTGGTATGTCCTCATCATGAAAACTGGTTATCCCCTCTGCAGCTTCCCCTTCGAGGTTGGCTGCCACTGCACTCACCATCATCCTCTCATTAGGGTAGGCATAAGCATAGTGGTCTAGATGAGCCCACACCTGGTTTATGAAGAAAGATAGCTAACTTGGTCCCCGTCAAATGTGGTTCTAATTGGTGGTGGGTCCACAGAGGTGGAGTTGCCCAGGGCGCTGGACCCAACCAAGGGTGCTGGTACTGGGAATGTGGCTGAGGTTGAGCCCATCTCTGGAATCCTCCTAGATGCCCCACTGGGCTTGCAACTCACTGTTGGTGCAGAGGGCTTCACCTAGGACCTGGGTTTGATGCTGCTACTGGCATGGGAGGTGGGGAAGCTACATGGGTCACGATGACTGGACTCGGGCTCTGATGGGCGAGGAGTGGTTGGGTCGTCCTAGCCTCAGCTTCAGCTGAGACCTCATACCTTGCAATCGGGGTCACTTATCTGATTTCCATTAAGTCGAACTTCTCCATCAGTCTTTTGACCAAATGCCCATATATATTTTGTTTATATATATATAAAACAAAACCTGCAAATCTTTCTTATTTTCTGGAATGAAAATAATAATCCAGTATTTTGCTGAAGCAAATATAATCTACATGTGAAATTAGGTATATATAGACCAAGAAATATTAAACAAAACCTGCACATCTTTCTTCTATGAATGAAAATAATCATCTAGCATTATGCTGAAGCCAATATATATACACATACATACACAAACAGATATATACAGTACATACATATGCTAATAGATCATAAAGCTTCTCTGTCATGATATTTATCAGTCTGGAAACAATTTTGCTCCAATTATTAATTACACGATCCATGGTTTCATGTCTTTCGTTATAAAGCTTGCATTTGCTGCTGATACATATTGAATCCTTGGTTTTATCGTGTTTTTTTATAATGCTTGTTCTTGAACTGCAAAAATTAATCCTTCTATTTCTTTCATGATGGTACCAAAGTGTAAACATAGCCAATTCTTGATATGTTTCTTTCATGTTTTGGCCATGAGATGACTTATTTCTTCAATTTTTAAAATTATTTTCCAACAGTTCATTTCATTTTTTGTTTTTGCCTCTTTTAGGTTTTTGGTTGGGGGTTTGTTTGCAAACTTTGGTTAGCATTTTCTTTTTGCTTGCTTTGATGTAATCATTTGAGCCAATGTTTCTAATTACCAGTGTGCCCATTTGCTTATGACATTGCTTCTGTTTCCATCTTTTAAGTTTGAATTTAAAAGTTCATTCCCTAATTTTAAATATTCTGAACTGGTTTTCTTTTTAACCTCATTTTGTGAGATGTCATCTGAAAGATTTCTTCTGTTAGGAAAATTTTATGAGATTCCTATTTTATTGTCCTTTATTTTGTTTATTTTTTCCTTTTTTTATGTTGAGCATGCATTTGTCAAATCCACATTTGCCTGGATATTCTCACTATATCTCTTTACAGTATTAAGGATTCAGTTTCAGGTTTTCCCATATAGCTTCAAATCATTCACATATAATTGGAGAAATAGTTCCCCATTTTGTTTCAACAATTCATATCTGAGTTTTGCTTTATTCAGGATATAAGTGAAGATTCTCACTGAGATAGTTAAAAAAGCAATGAAAACAATGAATCTCCCTGAAAAGTTCTCTCCCAATGTTTACATTTTTAAATTTTTCACCATTTATTATCAAAACTGTTTTTAATTTTTTCATAGCTGCTTTTATAACATTCTAGATGCCAAATATTTCCACACATTTCTGTATACAACTATGTGAAAGAGAATCAAACACCTTTTAATAATTAATCCAAACCATGTGTAAGTTGGCTTTACTTGGAATTTTTTAAAAATCAATAATTGATTTTTTTATTTATCATGAATTTCAGCTGTGATCTTCTTGTTCAAGCGGATACATTTTTAAAATTTGAATATGCTAATTAGAAATTTGAACATAGTTGGCAAGGAAGTAATTGGCAAGTAATTGCTTGTTCTACTACTTTTTTATTAGTATTCATTTATTCATTTATAACATAAAATGTGAAAATACAAAAGCAAATAGTAGGGGACAACAGCAGAGAAAGGAAAAACAAAATATGTGTGAAGAAAGGGAGGGGAAGAAACAAAAGGCATTGACTTCCGACTCTCTCTGTTGCAGTAAAATCTGACATTAAAATCAAATCTCAACTTTTTACATTTCTATAATAGTGTGCACTAGCCATTTCTGTATCGGCAAATCAGTCTAATTGGTAAAACCCAAAATCATAATATCATTTTTTTCCACCTCAAGCACAAACTCCAGAAGCGGTTTCCAAGTAGAAACAAAAGTACTTATGTTCTTTTCTTTTATCAGCACAGTCAATTGAGCCATCCCTGCTAATTCCATCAGCTTTTGTAGGAAATCGAGGCATCCTTCCCCTTTTGTGCATAGAGCAAGCTTGCTGCCGTCACCATGCATAAAATCAGAGTTTGTTCTACTACTTTTAATTGTCATCCATTCTTCAGCATTTCCACTTTATATTTCATTAAATTGATTAGCCATTCTTTCACGGGGAGTGATAACACTGTAAGCCAAAATTTAGGTACATCATCTTTTCATGGTGCATTCTTTAAATTGTCTGCTTGCTTTAAAATCATTTCTAAAGTTATAGCTGTATCATCCATTTTTGACCAAGCCATTGTTTTTCCAGTATCTTGTATTCATGTTGCATCTTTATGTTCTTTCGGATCATTCCAGATGTCCAAAATTTTAATGTTCCATCTTTATCAGGATGAGCATCTTTTTTACTCTTTCTCAGTAATGCTTTAGAAAACAAATGCTGGTCTGTTCAAAACTGCTGATTTTGTCTACAGTTCATTCATACTACACTCATATCTTTAATTTTCTTTGAAATAGTCATGAAGCTTTTAAACTTCTTTAACAGTGCCAAGATAGTATTTTTCTGTACATTTAGGGTAAATTTTTCCTTTCAATTCTAGATGCCAGTGAGCTGATGTTCATCATTCTTTTGCTCATTTTCATGTCTTTCATCATCCTTTTTTTCTCCCAGAAGTTAATATAATTTGATATTGTTCTTCAACAATTATATTTGTTTAATAATCTTCAGTTTCATTAGTGTTGTTTGCAATACTGTTAAAATTCTGGGCTAGTTTTTCCAGTTCTCACAATTTGATATCCATAAATACTTTAGTTCTAAGAAAAAAATCTTTGTTAATTTATTATTTGATGTCCATCAGTTTCTAAGTCCAGGTTCTTATATTTAACCAGCATCCCCTACATTTAGATTCTGATCTGAAATAGTACTGCATACTTGCTTGATTTATTCAAATTAAACAACTTATATAAAATCTTCCAGTGGAACAAATACCCACAAAAACTTTGATAAAAATGGCTGATCACATAATCACTGCAACACAACCCTTACAAGCCATGGAAAGATAATGCTTGTGTACAATAAAAATATTTACAGACAACTAGAATTATATGGCATCATTGTAGCATGTAAATCAACAAAATCCCTCCAAAGCATTTTAGGCAAAAAAAGAGAAAATGAAGATACAATTCATATAAGGACTATAACAGCTACCTTGTAGGGCAGATTGGCAGAAGAACTATCAGATTGCATTCATAAATTCCAAGTGGCATTTTGTCAAAATGCATGACAAAAATGCAAACTCAAGCACAATTTCAATTGGGAAATTGTGGTTGAGTTTGGGTTTTTGTCATGCATTTTGACAATTTCAATTGGGAAATTGTTAACCTTTTAGATCAAGACAAATCCAAAAATCCAAAAATGCTAATAAATTCCTTGAAGTTGGTATTCAGACAAATCAGCCATTAGTAGACACGTAGAGGTAAACTGCATATAAATAACATGTAAAAGTTACAGTCAAAAGCCTAGGAAGGAAACACATGGCTTAGGCCACATCGCCTCCAGCAGCCCATACCCAAACAGGCAGAAAACGTCATCAAACAACCAATAAGGGAAGAAATTAAACTCTAATCAAGGAGGAAGTCACACCCTATCAAGCCACTACTATATCAATGGGAAGGAAATTCCACTCTCCCCTGCAATGGTGATGTTACCTAGCTTGGTAATTAAATAACAATTAAATTCAAAATGCACCATGAACCCAACATTTAAACACCTTTAGGGCCTATTAAATCCTTGCTGCAAAAAAACCCACATATGTCTATTTCAAAGAAGTGATTAAAATTGTTTTTATAAGAGTACTTGATTAGGATTGACATGTGCTCTGCAAAAGAGCAATCAGGCATTGCAGAGGTAGAAAACAAAGAAAGCAATAGAGAGATGCTGCTGATTTCTTCTGGGTTCCAAGAAGGAACAACCTTACAGGGCAAGTCCCAGTATCAGGGGGACTTATTCACATTACAGTAGATGTATAGACCCCATCCCTGACCACATCAGCAAGATACAGCAAATATATATATACCAGAAGTTGAGGAAAAATGATAGTTTAAAACTGGTGAATATGACTTTCAGCTGCTCCCATTGTGGTCTAGGTATGAAGTACATGTCATGAGCACATGGCCTAAAAATGTTACATCAGTTCATGTTGCAGTAAGAGGAACATGAGAAGGACACAGTGACTGTTTCCAACACAGAGAAATATTATGTCTCCAGAAGTATCCTCAAAATAAAGAGGAGCCTCATTTTGCCTCTTGCTCTTCCTCATCATAACTTTTTACATGCTGATTTCAAAACATAATTCAATGAGAGAAATATACCTACCTAGCATATCCACAAACAATCACAAAAAACCAAGTCAAAACAGCACTGTGGGTAAAACCTGAAACTGAAAAAAAAATTAAACTGACAAGAGGAAAAGCGAAGTTTACATGCAAAACACAGCAGTGTAAAATGTCTCCTATGATAAAAGTTCAAGAATAGCTCTTTCTGTAACTTATGACTTCGTTATACTGTATAGAGGATGAAAGCTGCATTGCTAGAAATGGGATTTTCAGTCTCCTCTGCTCCTCTCTTCAACACAGCATTTTATACAATACAGTGAAGGGCCAAGTTGGGGTTAAGTCTGACCGGCCAGAATGATGCAACACACAATTGAGCTTCTGTCCTGAGCCAAGCAGCTCTTACAGAGTGGTCCCTTTTAATTAGCAGCCCAAGATTTTCAGAACTTGATAATTTCTGGATGGCATTCAGCCAATATCAGAAAGCCACATGGCCTGTTTTACTCTGGCATTTGCTCAGTCTTATTGCAGGATGATTGTACTTGGCACAGGTAGCAGCTTAGAAGAACATGTTGTCTTAGGGGCGGAAAAGCACAAAACACATCTTCATATATTAAATCTCTGTATCTGCCCCATTAGTCCACCCATTATTCATTCCTCCTTGCAAGTGTTAACAACAAGGTTATTGATAAGTGTTGATAAAGGAAGAATTAGTGGTTAGTTCTTTACTAGCACTCTTGCGTGCACACACCAAATACCTCCAGGAGTAATGGAATGGACACTTTGCCTGGAGAGCTTTGGCACAGGGCAGGCCCACAGCAATCTTCCCATGCACAAAATCTGAAGAAATTTGAGCTCCCAAAATCTGTCTGAAACTATAGACGCCCACAGTGGTTTGAAGATGTTTTTCCATTGGGTGGTAGAATCTAATTTCAACCAAGTTCAAACATCACGAGGCATTTCCATCTCCTGAGAACCAAGTAAGAAGACATAGGGATATGGTTAGCTTATTTTAGTTCTCTCAATCTGGGCAGTCCTATATGTACATTATGCAAATTAGTAATAATGTAAATCAGATTATGCTTGGGAAAGTATTTGCCAATCCACACACATATAAACCCACTCTCACATGAGTATGTACACACATACACATCTGGCTCCAAATCACTCCTTTTAAAGAGATTTCTTTGCTAAGAAAAAAGCCAAAGTTTGTATTTGTGTTCAAAGTCAGTTTGGGACAACACTAAGCTGCACAAAGCTTGCAGTTACAGTCCTAGGCCCATTTTCCTTTCATTATTCCCACTGAACTCAGTGGGCTTCACTTCTAAATAAGTATCTATAGAATGTCAATGTTTGTTTGATAGCGTGATCCTTAATTTACTTCCAAAGACTGCAGTATTCTTTAAAATCTGCACCTCCTATTTTATATGCAAAGAATTCCTTACTGTATTTCTCTCTGATGACATTGTATGATGTTGTTTTTTACTGACACTTTTAGATGGCAGGTTTATCTTCAATAATGGCACTGTTGTACAGAACAATTCTGTTATTTAGCTTCATGCAAACATTTCCCTAGCATTTTCAGAAAGTAAACTTTTTTTTTTAGTTCAGTATGCTTTTGGATATTGAGAAGGAACAGCTGACTTCAGGTATTAGCAAGTGAGAAAAACAGTGAGATTAGATATTAGATGTTAGATCTCTGGCGGGCTGGATGGGATCTATTGGGATGTGTAAAGCTGATAATAGTTGTCTTATCTCATGCATCTGAAGGACCAAGCTAATTTAAGGATTCACAAAAAAAAATGTTACACTGATCTTCTTTCACTAGATGGAAAGGAGGTTAAGTTCTTTGCTCCCTAACTAAAGAGCTTTAGCAAAAGATAAGATTGTGTATTTATACGATTTTTGTTATGACAGTGGCAAAAATGCTTGAAAATATGAGCAGGGATTACCCAAGGAAGATCAGCGATAAGCACAATGAACTTTTGCCCCAGAAAGGCAAGATGGCTGCCTGCATGAAACAACTGCCAGATGCAGATTTACAGGCTAAGTATACTTTTATAAATAGAGCAGATTGTCATCATAGATAGAAAATTATTTTTTTAAAAAAATCCTACTCAAATAACACAAGCAGTAGGGCAGCAGGAAACCTAGGAAATAAATCCCATCCCTAGCAATCTTCTGAAAGCCACCTTCAGGTGCCAGGTGTGATACAAATGTTTCCAATGAAAGAATTTCGTAAGAAATGATAGCAATAATTTTATTTTTTTCTCATGTGCACCTTTTGAATTCTTTCATAAACAATCCCAAGCTGCATTGAGTAATAATGGTTTAGTTTTAATCAAATATGAAGTTGGATCATTATGAATAAGAGACAATAAACTATGAGAGCTGGGAAATTATGAAAGTATTGTGTGTTTAAAAGATGCTTTAAAAATCACATCCTTGGGCCAAAATGGTTACAAGAACAGCTTTCAGAAGACCCATAATAACGATCTTTGTCTGAAGGATTACAATTCAAGACATAGGAAAAAAAAGAGTTGCCAGGCTTTGCATGGCAGAAGGCAAAATCAGGCAAAGGAAAAGAGCAATTGAACCTGGAGAGTCAGAAATGGCCAAGTTTCAACCATTAACTCTTAGCTATTTAGTGACCCATTGTAGTTTTATCTGTTGGGGTATACCTGCCATCTCAGTTACTCTATCTTTTTGCCTTGGACAGGGAATTATAAGTGAAGTTTAGAATCCTCAAATTCTATCTGGATGATTTCATTGCTTTATTTGTCAAATTTTATGGTACCATTTTATAATTCATACTACACTGGTTGTTAATCTTAATCTCTTACCTCTTTTGCAGCATATTACAGCACTCGGTTTTTAATATTGTTTTTAGTCAAAATTCTTTGTGTGAATTTCTCCTAACTATACTGAAATTGTTGATTCAGCTTCATATATTTGTATATTGTTTTTCTTTTTGCTAGTTAACAACCATAAACAAGTCTTTGGGAGGAAAAAAAAAAGAGGGTGGGAGGAAACAGGGATGAAAAGAGAGGAAAAACAAGCAAATTCAGCATTCAAAAATTACTGAGAGGAGGCGACGGATGGGGCTGGTTCCTTAGAAAGCTAATTAAGTAGAATCCACCTTTTATCTTGCTCTCTGCTATACCCAGCTAATCTTTTGTGAACCTTACTGTGAATTTTCAGTGGCTCTGATGCTAAAATTTCCACTGGCTTTATATTATATTCTTCAACAGAAATAATAATATATGAGGCAAGGGTCCATCCCAACACACATATACAAAAGCCAAATTTGCATAGTCCCTTTTTTTGAGGGAGAAGAATCATACAATCTGTGGTTCGGTGTGTATCACCACCTTCTACATAGACTGTTCTTCCCTTGCACTACATTGTGGACAAAACAGAGAGATTTAGAGTATATTGTTTTCTCTATCACACAGTCAAATGAGATAATGAAATAATTGACTCTTGGTAAATGCCTGAATTGGACTGTTGTTTGCAAACCTAGCCTGGTAAAACTGCCTCAGATAGCAAACAGTGTTGATTTGGAAGATACCAATATTGTCGGTTTTCAGAGCTGCTTTTCAAGGATGCCTAACAGTATGGTTCCTAAAAGTGACATATTTTTGAACACTTCAGTGGATAGCCTTTTTCAGAATGCCACACACAGTGTTTTGAAAGACTCTGTCTTGTAAAGACTTATTTTCATCCGTATTAACGGGAACTCATGATTTTGGTTCACTTGGCAAATCTCACAGTGTCAGCCATCAAGTAGTCTTAGTGTCAAAACTGGAGGGCAGCCAGGAATCCATCAGCTCTTTGGAAGTGTACTCCTACCAATTTACAGATACTTTATTCCCTAGCTACCACAAAATGGGGATCAAAACCCAGCTCATATCTTTCCTGCATTGGCACAGTAGCAGTAGCAGCAATAACATGGAATGGTTCAGAATATCACTGTGTGTTCTTTATGTAGAGAGACATTTCATGGGGAGCCAAAGAGGTTTAATTTCATTGGATACCCCCTTTTTGTTGGAAGCAATGCCTTTTACAATACTTGGACACTGCATAGACATTTTAAGAGCTAAAGGAATGAATGAAATAGTAATATCTGTAACTTACATAGGCTACACTAGAAAGATGGACAATAACTGTCTATTTTTCCTGCCTCTTTGTCATATAGTTAACAATTTGGCATCTGGAACTACATCAAAATCACGAGACAAAGAATATTTGTGTCCAACTTTCCAAAATAAGCCCTCTGCCTACTGACTACTAGGTAACCAGAGTGTAAACTTGCCATACAGCATTAACATGATATTTAAGTATACATTTTCCTCTAAGGAGTACAGTACAGCCACATACTGTGTTTCCTCGAAAATAAGACTCAGTCTTATTTTTTTTTCCTCCAAAAGAGGCACCAGGCCCTATTTTCTGGGGGTGTCTTCCACTCACCTCCAGCACCAATAGCCCCAGCCAGCCAACCCACTTTTTCTGCAGCCGAAGGAGCAGCTTCATTCTGCAGCTCAGAATGGAGCTCTGGCTTGCATTTCACAGTCAAAGGCCTTTCCAGAAGATCTCTGCAGCTGAGAACCAAGCTATGGATTGAATCCATAGCTCGGTTCTCGGCTGCGTTGGCCTTCCGGAAAGGCCTGGGGACGCTGCAGAAGAAGTGGGCCGGCGAGGAGAGGCCTGGCTGCAAGGTAAGTGGGTACTGGGCATGTGGGGCAGCTCCGCCCCCCACCCCTGCCCTAGCTTGATTTTTAGGTGTGTGCCTCACCTCAAAACTAGGGCTTATTTTGGGGGTACGACTTATATTAGGCCCATGTCCAAAAATCAAGCTAGGGCTTATTTTGTGGGTAGATCTTACTTTGGGGGAAATACAGTATTCTATTGTCTCAACAAACTTGGTAATAATTGTTCAAAGATATTCAAGAAATTTCTGAACTAGTTCAGGCTACTTTATTTTTTTTTAAAAAAATCCTATCTTTTTATCCTAACTCTAAAACAACAGAATAGTAACAGCAAACTGTCATAGACAAAAATGCTCTAGGAGAAAAAATCCTGAATAATTAACACTTGGCAAGATTTTCTCTGAGTATATATTTCAATGTCACAGTTGTTATTCATGACTTTCCTTTGATAATCAAAGAAATGTTTTAAGAAAATTGAGGTTAAAATAAGTTTGTCGATTCTCTAACACCCAAAATCACTTTATACACAAGATATCATTTCTATCTTTATGTTTCTGTAGGAAAACTACATGAGGCAATTTCTTGGCAGCAAGCTAATGTCTTAGAGTTTAGTTCTAGTTTACTAGCAGAAGGCAGTCTTTCTATATGTAATGAAAACACAATATGAACCATTGCTTACCTTTTCTCTGATGCTTTGTTAAGTATGTTATCTAAATATCTAAAACAGACTCCCTAGACTGACAGCGACCAAAAATGTTTATTTCATGAGGAATGCTGGCAGATTCCATTGTAGGATGCACCTAAGTCTTAGTTTTAGGTCCCTCTTTAATAGCTGGAGACTTATACTATAATAAAGAGAACAGCGGCTTCAGGAATTCAAGGCAAAGATATAGGTCAACTAAAGAATGTTCCCACATTTTACTACTTATTTTATATGTTTCAGGGCATCCAGTGATGTGAAAAATATATGATAAATCATTCAACTGAAATAGGAGAGGAAGTGTTTGTCTGCTAATCCATCTAATTGGGGTATAATTTCTTTTATTTTAGCCCTATTCAAACATTTATCCTCATCATTTGGATGATCATATTTCCCAAATCTAGACCCTCAGTTACATTCATACTGATTGGATCTATGTCCCTAAACATATTCTGATTTTGACGGGATTGATTCCTTAATAATGAATGTACACATTTATTATTTAAGGCATTTCCTGTTGTTCTGTTTTTTGCAAAGAAGAATGCTAAAAATAGGTTCTGAGGAAGTAGGAAGAAAAAGGACAGAAAAATTATCCCAGTGATTTGTACGGCACAGCTTAGTTGCAGAGATTCCTTTTTAAATTCATTGTTTTATTTTGAAAAAAAAGGTTAAAATAGAATGTTTAGTCAATCTGAAAAAGTTGTAAACTGAGGCCTGGGAAACAAGTCCCCAAGGAAATGCTGTGGTTTTTAATAATCATTCTTGTCAATGGAAAAACTGTAGATTACTCAATACAGTTTAAAATTTAAAATATTTATAATGCAACTGATATTTTTAAAACAAATCAGAGTAGTCCCATACATGTAATGACAATATATGATTAAAGGAATCAAGGAGAGGGAAGAGGGAGAGGGAGAGGGAGAGGAAAGGAAAGGAAAGGAAAGGAAAAGGAAAGGAAAGGAAAGGAAAGGAAAGGAAAGGAAAGGAAAGGAAAGGAAAGGAAAGGAAAGGAAAGGAAAGGAAAGGAAAGGAAAGGAAAGGTCTAAGAATTCCCCAAGATCATTTATTTATAGACAAGTAAGTAGTAATACTTTTTCACTGGAGTGGGGATGAATAACTGGACATTTCATTATCTGCTAGGTTGGTATCTTTTGCCTGCTAATTTGCTGACATTATGTGTATCAATTCTAACATGGACCTTATATAGTCCAACAGTTACTTAAACTAAGCCTATGCATAATGTCATTATGAATTTCTTCAAGAAGAGTTACTTGGGAAAATATTGAACCTGACCAAAGTATCATTACATGTTTCCAGATGAAGAAGGATAAAATACAAATTGTTCACTTTCTCTTCTAGCTAAAAGAAAGGGTCAGGCACAGATATGTAGATGTGGTCAGAAAGCCAGGGGGTGGTGGTAGTGGGGTTCTGGATTAGATGTCTTCTTCACATATCCTTTTGGGCACTCCACCCTTCCATTTTCCCTCTGTCAATCCTTACTCCTGTTACTATTTCTCCTTCTCTCCTCTCCTGCTCATTCTGCTTCCCCCTCTTTCCTCCCATCCTGCTTTGCTGGATAGTGGCACAATCTTATTTCTTTCTCTTTCTAAAAAGTGGAGATCATAGTAGGGATGATGCTATACAGCACCTTCATTTCTTCAGAGAGTGTCTAGGGGAAGGAACAAACATGGATATCTGTTGGGGGCCAAGGGGGGCAAATGATGTGACTTGAGTACATGTGTCCACTGTCATTGTGTAATTATACAATTGTGCCATTTGCAAGATAATGTCATGACACCTATCTTTTGTTTTGTTTTTGAAATGGTAATGCCTTGTTATGGATGCCAATGAGTACAACACAGGACATTTGCTACTGTTATTATTATAAGTATGGCCCTGAACCTGAGAGGTCTGGACTGATGTCTGATGGCCCAAATCTAGCATCACTGCTGCATATAGGCATATATTTGACATGCTGAAGTTCCCAGGAATCAAAAGAAGTGACTTGGAGTGAAGTAAAAGAGAGAAGGTCAATCCTTAGAAGATATTGTGTGACCCAGGTTAGTATGCTTTAAATTCTGTAGACCAAGCCAATAATCCAATACTTATAGCAGCATCCGAAGAGAACAAGATGAGAGACCACCAGAACATATAGAATGATAAATTGGGAAGCTGAAAAAAAGACATCATGGAAGAAATTAATGGCAAGCTAAGATAACTACAAGAACATATTCATTTAGTTACCAGGATTTGAACTGAAAGGAGAACTTTCCACATAGATGGAATTCCAGCCTCTTTTTAAAAACCAGTCTTTTGGAAATAATCCAAAAATGAACTGCCTTTTGAAAATTCCAATATCTTTGCCTTTTCCATCATTGCATAGTTTGTTTCTCAGAGTTTGTTATGGTAAATTATCTTACATGTTAAGTGAAAAATAGGATGAATCACCATTTAGTATTCTTTTCATTCTTTTTTTTTTACTTATTTTTAAAAAATCAGTTGCGCACTTCAAAAGACAATTTCTTAAAAACTGATAAGAGAACTCTTGGTAAAACATTTTTTTTAAAAGGTCAGCTGTGAACAATAAATGTCTTTGAAATATATAGCCATCACCCAGCACCACTTTTTCTGCTACACGCGTTAGTTACAAAGGTATGTGGATCAAGGATCACATTTTATTCATGGTCATACAGAACAACATTTTGTGCAAAACATTAAGCAACAAACGTCTAATAAACTATTAAGAGAAAATGCAGCTAACTGTATTTTGACATGGAATCACCAGAACTTAGCTATAGCTAAATTTCATTAGAAGCAATTGTGCCTGAGTAGTATTGAACTTTGAATAAGCAGGATAGGAAGGGGATTGATGCTTTGAAACTTTAGCTTTGGTGAAGACTTTTGTGAATGCTCTGGACAGAGAACAAAGACATGGACCATCAAACAAATCATCCCAGAGTTCTCACTGAGACACAAATGACCAGGCTCAAATTATCCTACTTTAGATACATTATGTCCATGGTGGCGAACCTATGGCACGCGTGCCACAGGTGGCACGCAGAGCCCTCTCTGTGGGCACGTGCACCATCACCCCAGTCCTAGGCCTTCAGCTGGGTTTTATAAAACCTTTTCACTTTAGGCCTCTGCCGCCGTGTGCAAAAAAAAAAAGGTTCAATCAATCAATTTCAACTTCTCGCGGGGAAAAAAAGATCTCGCAAAGTTGGAATTGATTGATTGAACTTTTTAGTCCCACCCAGTCTGCCATTATCACCGAAGCCACGCCGACACAATGAGCCACACCCACACAATGGCCACGCCCACCTGGCACCCGACATTACCTAAGTGGGTTTTGGGTTGCAGTTTGGGCACTCAGTCTCTAAAAGGTTCGCCATCACTGCATTATGTGATGATTCAGCTTCCTAAAGAAGTTTTAATGTTGAAAAAGGTAGAAGGAAAGAGAGAAGATAACCAGCAGCAAGGTGAATGGATTGAGGTACAGTGGTAATAAGTACAACATTGGAGACCTGAAAGAAAAAAATAGGGACAGATGTATTCACTTTCATGATACAGTTGGAGAAATTGTTAGTGATATCAGTTCAGAGTACCATGAATAGCATAATGGACAGCTTAGCAGAATATGTGTTGCTGATTCAGTCCCACACTTCATCCAAGAGCAGATTTGTTTCTGTAAGGGAATGTTGCTATACCTTTCTTCTGGTTTCTTGATAGCAAAGCATTAAGCCTGGGAACAGTATAAGCTCTTCTGTTAGGAATGGAGATAATGTTATATAAATATTTAAGAGTAGATAAAGGCTTATTCCAAATGCCAAAATGACAGTGATCAGAACTTCTGTTCCTGTTTTTCTATAAGTCTAGATCCAAGATACATTGCTTACTCTCTTGTAAGGCCCTCTCATTCTCTAGTGTTCCCGGTGATTGAACTGAAAATCTACAATAAGTTAAGGATGAGGCCATGATTTTTTCCCCATGAGTCAAATTCATAGACAAGGATTAACTAGGATAGAGATCAATATGAAACAAATAAATTTATTTAATACTTCAATTGGAAAATCCCCATGCAGGTTTCTATTGATACACAACATAGCTCTAGCCTTAAGTTTACACTTGAAATGCAGCAAGGGAATGCAATATTGAATTGAATTATTTCCATTTTTGTACAACTTTATAAGTACAAATTTATGTGACATAAATATCAAGCTTAGTATTTTGGCCCTAAAAAGTATGATTGCAGTGGGAATATAATTATTCCCTTGGTGGTTGATAAATCAAATTTTATTATGAATAAATTGTGTTATAAAGTAGAAAGCATGTGGACCTATCAGTTACCATTCTTTAAAATTTGTTTTGTTTTTCAAAAAGCAGCTAAAAACTGCCAAGGAAAGCTCCTTAAAACTGATTAGAGAAGTTCAGTGAAAAGATTAGTTGTGGACAAATGATGTCCTCACTACCAACATTTTTTTCTCTGCATAGGTTGCAGGGTGGCCTACAATTTTTGTCTTTGCCTAAAGCATTCTAATAAAATAAAACAAAATAAAAGGCACACTGAAGTGAAAAAAAAGAGCCTGATAGAAATTTTAATAGAGAAAATAAGCCACAAGAGGGTCATAAACCTTACTCCTACAAACTAAAGCTCTAATCAGTTTTGCTGTCTTAAGCCACAGTTAATTTCTTCAAGAGAAACAAGCCTGAGAAAAATTATACAATAAATACTGTCAGAAATATTCATTTTCCTGAGGAATAATCATAATAGGAACTTATGCCTCCAGTCCATATATAAGTTGCTGAGATAAAAAGTAAGGCAATAATCGTTATACTGATTGATAAAGAGTTTTTAACAAGAGGAACCCTAACATGTAACTTGTAAATTTACTTGTTATCAATGGGAAAAGAGATTTTTTTTATTATTGTCATCAATTAGATATGGCTACTGGGTACAAAGCAGGGTGGTTTTCAGTGTGTTCTACCTTGAGTGGAGGCAGGAATGGGGCTGGATGTTTTCTTTCAAACAATGCATTGTCATTAGATGCTTCTTAATTGCTTTGGCAAAGTAGCAAAAACTAATCACTCACCAGATTTCTTTTAACGGGAGGAGGAATGTGAGTATTGAAGTACTTTGTTTAAGGATCCAAATATATAGAACTAATTTATTTGCTGGTAATTAAATGATTCATATAGCTCCTTATCTTACAAATGTGACAATTTACTATACTGTTCACCAGGGCTTTTTTTGTCATAGAACGCCCAGAACGGAGTTCCGGCATCTTTTTTGGATGGAACCTTGTAGGGTGGACAAGGCGGGTTGTATAACGTGTGTGAGTTCCGGCACCTTTTTTTTTTTTTTTTTTACAAAAAAAGCACTGCTGTTCACAGAAAAATGCAGAAACATCTAACTTCCCTCTCATTGGCTGCTCACACAACACCTACTTTGGGTTTCTTATAGGGGGTTAAACAATTTGTTGGAAACCTACATTAAAAGCAGTCATGCTGGGAGGAACAAATCTTGCCCATAATTGGGCAAGAAAAGACATCTAGAACCATCTTGAAACATGGTTTGTAATTTGTAAGGGTACATAAACATAAAATTGTCTTAGCTAGAAACCTCAGTTTCACTTAGTTTAAGCATACCTATCTTTATATAAAGCTGGCCTGTAATGCACCTACCAGTAACTGAGCAGGGAAGTATTACTGAAGTTAAGCTTTTCATGGTTATGCATACTCACACTGACACATTGCTTGGTTTCCCAATGTAACCTCCGGAATTACCACAACACAATGCATAACACAAATGCTATCACACCATCAGTCAAGCCAAAACACCGAGTTCCACATCAATAAAGC